>NC_140498.1:72047956-72215456 GCF_964271855.1 Acomys minous | reverse complement strand
CCCTGTTTAACCTTGGCTGTCCTGGACTCACTTTTGTAGACCAGGCTGGCCTCAAATTTACAGAGATCTGCCTGCCTCTGCTTCCTGAGTGCTGGGATTAAAGGTGTGTGCCGCCCTGCCCGGCTTTAAAAACTGTTTTTAATTAAACTCATATGCCTGGTCTGTGGATGTATGCACACGAAAGCAGGCACCCTAGGAGACTGACCCTCCAGAGGTGGACTTACACGCAGCTGTGAGCCTCCCCCTGCGCATGCTGGGAACTGACCGTGGGTCCTCTGCCAGAGCAGTACGTGCTCCTAACCTCCGAGCCTTCTCTCCAGTTCCAGTCAGGATGGAGGCCACGAGGAAGGGCTTCCTGGTATCTCTGTGGCCTGTGTCCACTCCCATTTCTGTCCCATATCCGTCCCTACCAGAGTCCTGCCATTGTGTGACTGCCCCAGTTAGATTCCCAGCCTCAGGCAGCCCTCAGAATAAGGACATTGAGTTGGTATTTGCCTACCACGTGCGGAGCCCAGGGTTCCGTCTCAACAGTGCAGAAGGGGGGGCACGGTGGCGCAGGCCTGTGACCCCAGCACTTGGGGAATGGAGGCAGGATGGAGTTCAAGATCATCCTTGGCTGCATGGGGAGCTGGCGCTCAGGCTGGACTGTTCGTGTGTGTGTGTGTGTGGGGGGGTGTGTCTGGGTGTGCGTGTGTATCTTTGTATCTGTGTGTGTGTGTCTGTGTGTGCGTGTGTGTGCATGCACATGCAAGCAAAAGCACATTCACGGCATGGAGTGTGTGTAGAAGTAAGAAGACATTTTGGAGGAGTCGGTTTCTCTTCTTCCACCATGTGGGGCGCAGGGGTCGAGCTCAGTCATCAGACTTGGTAGCAAAGCCACTTGCCAACTGAGCCACTCTGCCTGCCTTTTTTTTTTTTTGAAGGTCTCTGACTGACCCTGAGTCCTCCTGTTCAGCAAGACTTCCTGTCTAGCAAGTCTGAGGATTCTGGTCTATGCTTTTCCCCCGCTTTGACATCACCGACATAGTCTGCACCTGACTATTACGCGGACACCGAGGATCCGGCTCGGGTCTTTATGCTTTACCCACCGAGCTCTCTCCCCAGCTCTGCCCGTTGGGCTCTTGGTGACAGAGACCAGGACTCCTGCGCTTAAAGGGGTGTGTGAGAGAATTAAGCCCTTCAGTAAGGAGACCCCAGAGGCTGCGCAACGGGAGGGGAGGTGATCTAGGCCGGTGTTAGAGTGAGGAAGAGCTCAGGCTTTACCTGCATCCAACACAGTAGGAAAGGACCCACGTGTTTGCCAGGAGTGATGGCTCATTTGGGAGATGCTGAAGTCAGCCTGATCTACATAGAGTCTCAGGTCAGCCAAGGCTACCTAGCAATACTCTGCCTCCAAAACAAACAAACAAACAAACAAACAAATGTGCCTATGTATATACTAATTAATTAATCTGTATATAATTTTATATATATATATAATTATTATTATTTTTTTAAAAGACAGGTTTTCTCTGTGTAGCCTTGGTTGTCCTGGGCTCACTTTGTAAACCAGGTTGGCCTCGAACTCACAGCGATCCACCTGCCTCTGCCTCCCAAGTGCTGGGATTAAAGGCGTGCGCCACCACGCCCAGCTATAATTATATTTAAATAATTAACTAATTGGAGGACTCAGGTGAGAGCATCATTCCTATAGAAGGAACTTAGACCCAAAGCAGAAGCTTCAGGCTGGTACTTGCTGTGGCCCCATCTATTCCCAGACACCCTCCCCTCAGTGCGAAGACTCACTCTCCTCCCTTCCTGGGGGTGGCTCTGCTGCACCCCTGCTGTGCTCCCCAATCTGGGTCAGGAACTACCAGACGGGATGAGTAAGGTCTGATGCAGGCTGGGCGAGTAACCGTTATTCATATCAATTCACTTTGAAGCATGGCCTTCCTGGGGGCCCCGGGGGAGGGGCTGGGGCTGTGAGGGGCAAGGGGAGCTGAGGTGGCAGCTATGAGGCAGCTTCTGCTCAGTGGCTGGAAGAGTGGGTTAACCTGGGGGTGCCTTTTTGGATGCCAGAAATCAGACTGGGATTCTTTTGAAATTAGCATGTGAGTGATGGCGAGGCCAGGAGCCTCAAGGCTCGAGCCATATCTGGTCCTGCTCCCTCACCTTTACAAATGCCGCTGGCTCCAGCATGGTGGCCTACACCCGTAATCCCGGTCAGGGAGATCGCAAGTTCAAGGCCAGCCTAGGCTACAAAGCAAGACCCAGTCTCAACAGTCTAAGAGGCTGGAGACAGAGCCTCCCTGGCGGTGCATGAAGCCTTGGACTGCATCCAGCACTGCACAAACTGGGCATGGGGACAGATGCCGGTAATCCTTGTACTTCGAAGGTAGAGGCAGGGGGATCAAGGTCGGTCTCAGTTCTCTACAGAGCTAGAGGCCAGCCTAGGCTACAGGAGACCATGCCTCAAATAAATAAAAAGGAGACAGAGGGGTGGAGGAAGGGAGAGAGGGAGAGAGGGAGAGAGAGAGGGAGAGGGAGAGGGAGAAAGCATGTAAGAACAGGAAGTGCCATGTGAGGGAGATTCGGTGCAGGTGTTAGATAGATTTGTGTCTACAAAATGGTGCCTTTGGCTGCTGTTTGCAATTTTGGTTTGTCTGAGCAAACTGTCATCTCCTTCAATTGGAGGCTTCTTCACCAAATTAAGTACCAAACTAGCGAGAGAATGAAGTCTACAGTGGTAGGGTCTGCCTGTGTGTGTGTGTGTGTGTGTGTGTGTGTGTGTGTGTGTGTGTGTGTGTGTGTGTCTGTCCCCTCATCTGCCCACTCCAGGCTTGCTCTCTGGCATCACACTTCCCCACTGTGTAGCGGATGGCTTTCTGTCCACGAGAACGCATCATCCAGAGTGGACACCAAAGAAGAGACTGTAACGGAGGAGCCCCGTTTCCTGCTGCAATCCTTTGCTGTCTCCAGCACCAGGCTGCTTGGCTGGTGGTCAGGCCTCTGGCCAGTGACCAGCTCCCGTCTGGTCGGGGAGGAAACGGAGATATGAGAAGCAGTACATGAAGTTCTCAAGAGCAGAAATTCCACCGGAAAGGAAACAATAAGCCGAGGAGAGTCATTCTGCAGAGAGTCGTGGTCCGGGGTGGGGACAGACGGGACCTTCCTGCCTCAGCGGGATAAACAAGTCCACTGGGGCAGCCCCAGCTATGCACTACCCTCCAGGTGTGCATATAGGAGTGTGGGCTGCAGGAGGGGGGTAGGGTGGCTGGTGTGTGTGTGGGTGGGTGGGGGCATCCTCTTCTTTGGCACCATACAGAGCAGGTCTCTCTTGCATCGTGTTCTGGTCATAAAGTAGATGAACTCCTAGTAGGAGAGTTAAGCCCGGGGGGTGGGGGGTTGGGGGGGGGCGCGAGATAGCTCAGCCAGTAA
Source organism: Acomys minous (assembly GCF_964271855.1). Taxonomy (NCBI): domain Eukaryota; kingdom Metazoa; phylum Chordata; class Mammalia; order Rodentia; family Muridae; genus Acomys; species Acomys minous. The sequence goes on along the minus strand of NC_140498.1, from coordinate 72,212,039 downwards.
GAGGAGCTTGCTGCTGAGCCTCAGGGCCTGAATGCGACCCCTGGAATCCACACAGTGGAGGGAGAGAAGTGACTCCCCCAAAACTGTTCTCTGATTTCTGCTGCAGCATGCATCCCACCCACCCAACCACGCCCCCCCTCCAATAAAATAAATAAATAGCCCTAAAAATACTTACAGACAAGAGGATCAGAGCAAGGCAAGAGCAGACTGCAGAAGCATCTGGCTCCAGGATTTGAAGAGTGGAAGCCAGGATAGCCACAGACCCTGGCAGCCAGGTGGCTTCTAGGGGCCAAGAAGACAGTTCTAGGCTTTAGGGGCATTTAGGCTGATCCATGATGGGTAGAGGAGGCTAGCCCAGAGACAACCGCGTAACTTCCGCTCTTCCCCTCCCCATCTCCTCCTCTCTCTCTTTGAGACGAGGTGTAGCCATAGAGTCCCAGGTAGACCCTGAACTCTGCCTGGCCCTTCTGCTTCAGCCTCCCCAGTGGTGGCATTACAGGGTAATGGTGACAGGAACGTCACCATGTCAAGTCTTTCTTTTTGGGGAGCTCAGACAGCTCGTCTTCAGGAAGGAGGAAAACCATGCCTAGAAGGAGCAGAAGAGGCCTACAGACTACTCCAGTGTCCCTAGCCTTCTCAACCAAGTTTGCTTTGTCTGCAAGACTGGAAAAGGAGCTTGGGGCATGGCTCGGTGGCAGAGCAGCTGCTCAGAATCCCCCAGTGAGGAGCTGGGGTGTGGCTCAGTGGTAGAGCACCTGCCTAGAATCCCCCAGTGAGGGGCTAGGGCGTGGCTCAGTGGTAGAGCACCTGCCTAGAATCCCCCAGTGAGGGGCTGGGGTGTGGCTCAGTGGTAGAGCACCTGCCTAGAATCCCCCAGTGAGGGGCTGGGGTGTGGCTCAGTGGTAGAGCACCTGCCTAGAATCCCCCAGTGAGGGGCTGGGGTGTGGCTCAGTGGTAGACCACCTGCCTAGAATCCCCCAGTGAGGGGCTGGTGTGTGGCTCAGTGGTAGAGCACCTGCCTAGAATCCTCCAGTGAGGGGCTGGGGTGTGGCTCAGTGGTAGAGCACCTGCCTAGAATCCTCCAGTGAGGGGCTGGGGTGTGGCTCAGTGGTAGAGCACCTGCCTAGAATCCCCCAGTGAGGGGCTGGGGTGTGGCTCAGTGGTAGAGCACCTGCCTAGAATCCCCCAGTGAGGAGCTGGGGTGTGGCTCAGTGGTAGAGCACCTGCCTAGAATCCCCCAGTGAGGGGCTGGGGTGTGGCTCAGTGGTAGGGCACCTGCCTAGAATCCCCCAGGGAGGGGCTGGGGTGTGGCTCAGTGGTAGAGCACCTGCCTAGAATCCCCCAGTGAGGAGCTGGGGTGTGGCTCAGTGGTAGAACACCTGCCTAGAATCCCCCAGTGAGGAGCTGGGGTGTGGCTCAGTGGTAGGGCACCTGCCTAGAATCCCCCAGGGAGGGGCTGGGGTGTGGCTCAGTGGTAGAGCACCTGCCTAGAATCCCCCAGTGAGGGGCTAGGAGCATCATTCAGTGGCAGAGTAGTAATGGGGCCCAGTATGGAAAAGAGGCTGAAGTAAAGATTGACTCCCAGAATGAGAAAACTTGTGTCCTAAAGTCTACAATGGTGTTCGGTCCCTTCGTTAGTGTGGTCAGTTTTCTCCCTGAAAACTCACTATTTTTTAAGATCGGGGTCCCCTTCCCCACATTTCAATAATGATCACTGCTAAAGCATGTGGGCCAATTGGTTTAGCCAAACCCTGCTTCATACCCATCATTTCTTCATCACAGTCCTCAGAGGTAGGCGTGGATCACTGCCCATCCTGTGCATAAGGAAATGGATACTCCGAGGAGTTGACATCTTGCTGTAACCAAAACTCTCTGGAAAAGGCCAAATTTTAAAAAAAAATATTTTTTTTTTGGTTTTTCAAGACAGGGTTTCTCTGTGTAGCCTTGGCTGTGTCCTGTACTCACTTTGTAGACCAGGCTGGCCTTGAACTCACAGTCATCTGCCTGCCTCTGCCTCCTGAGTGCTGGGATTAAAGGCGTGCGCCACCACGCCCAGCTCTAAAGTCAGAATCTTGAAGATTCCCCAGAATTACTGGAAGTTGGGAATTGTGACAAAGTGGGACGTTGCACCCAGGGGGCCCTCATAGCTCACTCTTTCTTTCTTTCCCTCCCCCTCCCTCCCCCCCCCCCCCCCCACCACCCTGGCCCTTTTTTTCAAGACAGGGTTGCTCAGTGTAGCCCTGGCTGTCCTGGAATTCAGAGATCAGCCTGCCTCTGCCTCCCTGAGTGCTGCTGGGATGAAAGGTAGGAGCCACCACGCCCGCCTTCATAGCCTCTTCATCCGACCTCACATCTTTGTGACTAATAGATAAAGTCTGAGCTCCCAGCATCCACCTGCCTTCATCCCCGGATGCTTGGGTTTGACAGGTATGCATGGCCACACCTGGCCCTCCACAAGAGTATTGAAATTCAAACTCAGGTCCTCATGCTAGCACAGGAAGACACCTCCGCAGCCTCCGCCACATGGAGCTTGCTGACTCTGCCGGGTTGTCTGCTCCTGGGAGCTTCCTGTCTGCCTCCCCAGTGGTGGGATTTCGGGTGTGCGCTACCACGCCTGCTTGCTCTCTTAGGTGGGCACAGAGGATCAAATCAGGGTCCTCATGACCTGTGTGTGTGAACTGAGCCATTGTCCCAAAGGCCTTTTCTAGGAGCTTTACAAATAGGTGGAGACCCTGAGCATCTGCCTCTGATGATTCTCATCAGAATTCTAGAACACATGGGTGTTTTTGGAGTGTCAACATGGTACTTCATATCCTCGATGCCTCAAGTAGGTATTGAAGTCAGAATCCTCTGTCCTGCTGGAGGCCACAGGGCCAGGGTCAGTATGAGCTCAAGAGACTGGAAAGAGTTTAGTCAACTTCCCAGGAAAGTCACAGCTGGAGGCGTCCTGGGAGGTAGATCTGGCTTCAGACAGGTCATTAAGATGATTTCATCTACAAAATTTTCCTCTGCCCCGGAGCCCAGAGAAATAGAGAGACACTGAGTCTGTGGAGGGAGGGAAAGGGTAGACATTTAGAGGTATTGTTTTTTGTTTTTGTTTGGGTTTTTGTTTGTTTGTTTGTTCGTTTGGTTGGTTTTTGAGACAGGGTTTCTCTGTGTTAGGCTTGGCTGTCCTGGACTCACTTTGTAGAGACCAGACAGCCATCCACCTGCCTCTGCCTCCCGAGTGCTGGGATTAAAGGCATGTGCCACCATGCCCGGCTCTTGAGGTATTGTTTTTATGTTTTCAAAACTGTTACTCTTTTTCTCTGTAATTTTTTAAAAAGCTTTTTGAGACAGGGTTTCTCTGTGTGTAGCCCTGGCTGTCCTGGAATCACTCTGTAGGCGAGGCTGGCCTCAAACTCACAGAGATTGGCCTGCCTCTGCCTCCTGAGTGCTGGGACTAAAGGCGTGCACCAACACTGCCCAGCTTCCTTTTTAATATTTATTTGTTTATTTTACTGTGTGTTTGGCATGCGTTGTGTGCAAAAGTGTGTAAAGCCCAGAGGCCAATACTGGGTGTCTCCTTTAGAACTCAACACCTTAGTTAGTATATTTAAATGCTTTTAAAATCACATTTTATGAGTGGAGCGGGGGTGAGCCTTTACTCCCATCACTAGGGAGGCAGAGGCAGACGGATCTCTGTGAGTTCAAGGCCAGCCTGGTCTACTACAGAGTGCCAGGACAGCCAAGGCTACATAGTGAAACCCTGTCTCCAAGAACAAAAACAAAACCATTTTGCTTAGTGTGTGTGTGTGTGTGTGTGTGTGTATGTGTGTGTGTATGTGTGTGTGTGTGCTGCATGACTGAATCTATGCGTTAAGGCTGGAGGCTGATATCAGGTGTCTTCACTGATCTTTCTCCACCTTACATTTTGAGGCAGGCTCTTCCACTGGAACCCAGAGCTTGCCGATTTTGCAGGTGTAGCTAGCCCACTCTTACTCGAGGCATTATCTGTCCTTGCCTCTTGAGCTCTGGAACTACAGGAACCATCACAACCACCCAACATTCCAGGTGGGTCCTGGGGACCTGGACTCCAGGCCTCAGATTTGTGCAGCAAACATTTCACTGGCTGGCGCCTCTGACCAGTCATCTGCCTTATTTTTTGGCACAGGATCTCTGCTCTCCTGCCAAACCTCAGAGCTCACTGACTTAGCTATGCCTGCTAGGAAGGCCCGGCATCCTTTTTTCTCAGAGCTGGGCTTGTAGGCTTGCATATACTACCGAGCATGGCTTTTATGTTGGTAGTGGGACTCGAACTCAGGGCCTCAGTCATCCCTGTCCACCCCACTCCCTGTGCCTGCCAGCTCCCAAATAGGCATTTAAAAAGAGAAGCTTGGGGCTGGAGAGATGGCTCGGAGGTTAAGAGCGCTGCCTGCTCTTCCAAAGGTCCTGCGTTCAATTCCCAGCAACCACATGATGGCTCACAACCATCTGGTGTTTCCGTTTTTGTTTTTTTTGTTTTTTGTTTTTTTTCCGAGACAGGGTCTCTCTGTGTAGCCTTGGCTGTCTAGACTCACTTTGTAGACCAGGCTGGCCTCAAACTCACAGCGATTCACTTGCCTCTGCCTCCTGAATGCTGGGATTAAAGGCATGAGCCACTATGGCCCAGCTCTCACAACCATCTATAATGAGAGCTGATGCCTTCTTCTGGTGTATATGCAGGCAAAACACTGTGTATATATGAAAATAAATAAATCTTTTTTTTAAAAAAAGGGAGGAAGAGAAGAAAAAAAGAAACCTGCCTAAAAATAAATAAATAAATAAATAAATAAATAAATAAAAAGAGAAGTCCATAACAATTACCACTTAAAATGGGGAATTCAGCAAAGAATATGTTGAGATTGGGGCAAGCAAGAAAAAGTCCACAGACTTGACCTATGGGTAATAAGAGTGGAGCATGAAGGCTAGAAGCAGAATAGAAGGGTTTGGACACATAGCAGAAGGGGAGCCCGGCTGGAGGTTGGCACACAGGGCAGGCTTTCTCTCTTCTTGCTTGTCACTCACCTGCCCTGACCTGCTTGCTTTGTGAGTCATTGCAGGCACCAGGTGCTCCCTCCCTGGCAGTTCCAGAGGAGCTGATGAGGCCCCCCTTATTCACAGCCTGAACCTCGACTCCCAGGGTGCCAGCTCACTGTTCCCTTGTAGCCGGGCCCCTGGATCCAGACAGCCCCGGGTGTGCCCAGGTCAGCCACAGGCCCTGAAGGCAGAGCCCTCAGCCTGTAGCAGCTAACCAGAAAAGATCTGGCTGGCTCTGGGTTTCCAGGGCTTAGCTAGGTCCTTCAGAGGGATCCCCGGGGGGACTGCAGAAACCAGCTGAAGCAGGCTTTGAGGTTGAGGGAAATGTGGAATCTTCCTTCTCGCTCTGAATCTTGATTTTAAAAAGCATATAAGATGTATTCATTATTAAACGTATATGCATGCTACAAAATAATAAACCTCAAGGCAAGGCTTCCCTACGTAATGAAGAATGGCCTTGAACTCCCCATCCTGCCTCAGTTTCCCAAGTGTGGGGTCACATTATTTGTTTATTGCTTGTGTTTTAATATTTATATATTTATTTATTTTGGTGTTATTAATTTAAGGTAATTTTTACATGTATGGGTGTTTTGCTTCCATGCCACATGTGTGCCATGACTACAGCAGAGGCCACTGAGTCCCCTGGAACTGAGCAGTCAGTGGTGAGCTGCCATGTGAACGCCAGGACTCAAACTCAGGTCCTCTGGAAGAGCAGCCAACGCTCTTAATCATGGAGCTACCTCTCCGGCCCCTGTTGCTGTTTTTGAGACAAGGCCTTATGGAATCCAAGATGGCCTTGAATTCACTGCATAGCGGAGGATGACTTTGAATCTATGACCCTCATCTCTCAAAGTGCTGAGGTCACAGGCTTGCACCAACACATACAGTTTATGCAGTATGTGACGTGGAATCCAGGGACCTGTGCATGCTTGGCAAACAATCCACCAGCTGAGCTCAACCTCATCTGCACCCCTGATAGTGGTGCGTGTGTGTGCACGCATGCGTGTGTATGTGTGTATGCGTGTTTCATCATGACTTTTTCACATATGTGTATCGTGTGCTTTGGGCAGTCACTCTCTATTATTCTCTCTTGCTCTCCTGACACTGAACCCCCTCTTTTTTCAAACAGCTCCTCTTTTATTGTCTGACCTATAAAAGCATCTGGATTCCACATCTGTGAAAAACCACAGAACCTTTATCTTCCTGAGTCTGGCTTACTTGACATAATGAGCTACAGTCTCACCCATATTCCTGGGGGGAAAAAGATATAGTTTTGCTCTGTTGTTTGTCTTTTGTTTGTTTGTTTGTTGTTTGTATTGTTTTTGCTTTTTGAGACAGGGTTTCTCTGTGTAATATCCCTGAGTGTCCTGGAACTCTCTTTGTAGACCAGGCTGGCCTGGAACTCACAGAGATCTGCCTGCCTCTGCCTCCCAAGTGCTGGAATTAAAGGCATGTGTCACCAGGCCCGGCTTTGTCTTTTTTTTTTTTTTTAAATAGTTCATTTATTTTATCTTGTGTTCAGTGGCGTTGTGCCTGCCTGCATGTCTGTGTGAGGGTGTAGGATCGCTTGGACCTGGAGTTATAGACAGGTGTGAGCTGCCTTGCAGTGCTGGGAATTGAATCTGGTCCACCCTGAAGAGCAGCCAGTGCACTTAACCACCAACTTCTCTCCAGAGCCTCTAGTTCATCTTTTTAAGACACAGTTTTGCTACATAGCACAGGCTGTCCTTGAACTCATGATCACCCTCCTGCCTAGTTTCCCAAAAGCTGGGATTACAAGACTATACCACTCCAGCTCACTTGATTTTCTTTCCTAAAACATTTATTTATAGCTGGGCATGGGGGTGCACGCCTATAATCCCAGCACTCTGGAGGCAGAGGCAGGCGGATCGTTGTTGAGTTTGAGGCCAGTCTGGTCTACAAAGCAAGTCTAGGATAGCCAAGGCTACACAGAGAAACCCTGTCTTGAAAAACCAAAAAACCAAAAACAAACCAAAAAAACCATTTATTTATTTATTTAGTACATTATTTTATGTATTGTGAGAGAGCACCCCTGTGGAGGACAGAGGTCAACCTTTTTGAATTGGATCTTTCCTCTCACCATGTGGGTCCCAGGGATTGTACTCAGGTCATATGCTCGGCAGCAAGTCACCCATTGGACTATAAAACTTCATTGTGTCGATAGATATAAGGAGTTCCTCAGTAGACTAGACACCTTTCTGTTTTAACGTGCCCCTCTTATCTCTGAACTTAAGCTACCAGAGCTGATCACAAAGAACTTTAGCTCCCAGCCGTTATTTCTTCAGGAAAGGGCCTGGCAAACTTTGTTTTGCTCCTGTCTGGTGTTGGAAGTAGCTCACAGACTCAGGGAAATGAGTGTGGAGATAGGTGGGGCGGGGCTTGAGCTTGGATTGCATGGAAAGGTCTGGAAACTCCCAGTTATCTCTCTGAGAATCCCAGGGAGAAGGGGGGCTTGCAGGTGAGAGGTCAAGTTGTGTCTAGACTGCTTGGCTGCTTTTCCAGGCTGATTCAGGGCCAGGGTCAGGTCAGCCGACTCACAGCAGCAGGTGGGAGGTAGTAGGGGTTTGGCTAGACAGAGCTTTCATACCCCGTGGAGACCGTTATGTCCAGTGTCTGTGTAGGAGTGCATGTGTGTGTGTGTGTGTGTGTGTGTGTGTGTGTGTGTGTGTGTGATGAGCAACTGCCGAGGGTATATTGTTTTTGTTTTTTGTTTTGTTTTTATGAGACAGGATCTGACTACATACCCCAGCCTGGCCTGTAACTCATGGTCTCCTGCCTCAGCCTCCTGAGCGCTGTGACTACAATGGTAGACGTGTGCCGGGTTAATTATAGAGCATCCCTTGGGTAGGATGAGTTTCTTTTAAAATAAATATTATGGTGGTGGTGATGATGATGCAATCCTGGGGATTATACGTAAGACTTCCCGGATGCTACAAAAGCACGCAGATTATTGTATGTACGGGGCATGGACACGCATGTGCTTCACATGATTGTAGCAGTCAGAGAGGGACTTCAGGAAGTCAGTTCTTTCCTTCCACTGAGGGTCCTATGGATGGGACTCAGATCATCAGGTTTGCAGGGCAAGTACTTTTAAGCCTGCTGAGCTCTCTTGCCAGCCACCATGTTGACCTTCTTAATATCATTTGCGTGTCTCTGGAGTCTCATGGTATGCCTACTGGTGTTCATTTTACAAACGTGGGACACAGCTGGGTGTGGTGGTGCACGCCTTTAGTCCAAGCACTCAGGGAGGCAGAGGCAGAGGCAGGAGGATCTCTGTGAGTTCAAGGCCAGCCTGGTCTATAAAGAGAGTCCAGACCAACCAATGCTACACGGAGACACCCTGTCTCAAAAAGAAGAAGAAGGAAAAAGAGAAAGAGAAGGAGAAGAGAGAAAGAGAAGGAAAAGAATAGAAGAATGAAGAAGAAGAAGAAGAAGAAGAAGAAGAAGAAGAAGAAGAAGAAGAAGAAGAAGCAGCCGCTGCCAGGCTTCTAAAAGTGGCACACACTTTTAATCTCAGCACTTGGGAAGTAGAGACAGGCAGATCTCTGTGAGTTCGAAACAAGCCTGGTTTATAGAGTGAGTACAGCACAGCCAGGGATATTATACAAAGAAGTCTTGTCCTCACCCCCCAAAACAAACAAAACCTCAAATCCCACCCTGAATGGTGTACTTCACCCAGCTAGGCTCAGCCTCCTAAAGATTCCAGAGCCTTCCCAAACAGTGCCACCACCTGGGGATTAAGTGTTTAAACATAAGAGCCCAGGGGTGAGGGGGTGGGGGGCGGTGGTGGTGGGGACAGTTTCTCATTCAAAACACCACAAAGATGTACCTTCTATACTGAGACAGAGGGATGGCTGTGGATAGAGAGACGGCATGGTGGTTACGAACATCAACTTGACAGGATCTAGAATGTCCCAGAAGACAATCCTCTGCACCTGCCTGTGAGGGCTGATCCAGGTGAGACTGAGGTGGGAACCCCGCCTTCTCAGCTGTGGGCGGCAACATTCCCTGGGCTAGGGGCTAAGCTTCCTGAGGAGGCAATGTGACACCCCGGAAACTGTCAGCCAAAATGAGCCCTTCCTCTTATAAGTTGCTTTGTTTCAGGTTCTTATTGTATTAATTATTTTACTATATTTTATTTATGTATTTATTTATTTATTTTTGTGTGTGTATACCTGCATTGGTGTGTGTGTGTGTGTGTGTGTGTGCCCATTTGTGCCATGATGCGTTATGGAGGTCAGAGGGCAGCTTACTACCATGTGGGTACGAGGGATCAAACTCAGGTCATCAGGCCTGGTGGCAAGCACTCTTACCTGCTCAGCCATCTCGCTGGGTCCTCGGTCACGTGTTCTGTTGTGGCAATGGGATAAGTAACAACTACAGATGGACAAGACAGGCAGGCACCTATGGAGGGGCCCTGCTCCTCGTCCATACCCAGTACTCAGCCTTGCTAGCTAGACTTGGCAGCTGTGGTCCTCAGCTGAGGATCAAATATAGTAGGAAATGAGCTTTGGTGGTGGGAGGGGGTGAGGGGGGGGAAGGGGAATTCCAGTCTTGATTATTTAACGAGGCAAGATCTGGCACGGTGCCTGGGAACACCCTGACAGTCCAGGTTCTATTTCTGTTGCTGTGATAAAATATACTGACAGAACTTAAGGGCGGAGAACTTTAAAAACACAAAACAAAACTGGTCACATGGCATTCACAGTGAAGAGGAGAGAAACGAAGACATGTGTGCTTACAGCCCAGCCTGCAGAATGGTGACACCCATGGTGGGCTATGTCTCACCACATCGATGGACACGGTTGAGAAACCACCCCCCATGGACACGCCCACACGCCAACCTGATCTAGACAACCCCACATGGACACTCTCCTCGAGTGTTTCCAGGTTGTATCAAAACTTGACAAGTAGAAGTAACCATCACGGGCTGGAGAGGTGGCTCAGTGGTCCTGAGTTCAAATCCCACTAGCACCATGGCAGCTTACAACCATCTGTAACGGACTCTGATTCCCTCTTCTGGTGTGCATGAAAACAGAAGACTCACAGACATAAAAATAAGTAAATAATTCTATTTTTGAAAAAGTAACCATTGTATCTCTGCTCCCACGTAGTCATGTGACCACCCTTGGGCCCATGCCGCTGTCCCGTGTAGATGAGTTTCCCTACTGCTCTCTGACATACGGACACAGGCTCTCCTGGGATGACGTCTCACGGCTCTGTCTCTCTGCGCATGGGCTGCGCACCTTCCAATCTGCTGACACTCTTACCCCGCTCCCTATACAGTGCTGGCTGCCCTGGCTCACTCTATAGACCAGGCTGGCCCCAGACTGAGAGATCCACCTGCCTCTGCCTCTCAAGGGCTGGGGTTAAGGACAGGAACCACCACATGTGGCCTCTCTTATCATTTTGACGAAGATCACATGGGAACAAGAAATTGGGCAGAGGCCAATGCTTACCACATCCAGATTGGGTCAGATTTCCCTCTATGTTCTGGTAAGGACTAAAACCTACATGAATTCATGCCCCAAGTAATTTGTCTCGTCAGTATTTTCCTTTTTTTTTTTCAAAATTATTTTTACAATTCATAATTGTATACGATGTGTGTGGGTGTGGAGGGGGGTGTTTGTGTGTGCCTCAGCACATATGTGGAGGTCAGAGGACAACTTTGTGGAGTCAGTTGTCCTTTACATGGCATCTTGGGATTGAACCTGGGTCATGAGATTGGAAACAAACTCCTTTTCCTTTTGAGCCATCTCACTACTCCACCTTATTTTTTTTTTAATTAATTGATTATTTTTATATGTATATTTGGCCCTCATGTATGTACATGCACCGCACGCGCGCTTGGTGCTGACAGGGGCCAGAAGGAGCCTGAGAGAGAACGCAGTTATACAGTTGAGAGGCACCATGTGCCTGGTGGGAATTAAGACCTGTGTCCTCTAGAAGCGTAGCCAGTACTCTTGACCACTGAGCCATGTCTTCAACCCCCACCTTATTTTTTGAGGCACGGCCTCTCCCTGAAGCTGGAGTTCACTGATTGGCTAGGTTAGGTTGGCCAGTGAGCCAAGGAGCTGTCTGTTTCTGGATAGTGCTGACATGGGCGGGTGTGTTGCCTAGCCTGGCTTTTATACAGGCTCTGGGATTTGAACCAGCATCTTCATGTTTGTGTGGAAAGCACTTTAACCAACATAGCCATCTTCCTAGCTCTTTTTCTTTCCTTCTGAAACAAGGTCTCACTCTGTAGAGTAGGTTGACTTTGAACTTGTAGCTATTCTCCTGCCTCTGCCTCCAGAAGGCTGGGATTATTAGCACGTACCACCATACTTGGCTGGTCAATCTTTTCCTTCCCCAGAATTGTCATGCATAACCTGAAATCCCGGCGGGGGCGGGGGAGGGGGGGGACCTCTCTGCTTTGATGGGCAACTTTTCATGACTGCAAAGCTTTTTCTTCTATTTCATGAAATAAAAGCTGATGGGTGAATGGAGGCTGGGAGGGGGCTGAAGAGACACACCCAAGATTATGCATCAGAAACTTAGCCCTTTGGTTCATATATTGATGTTGTTTGGAAGACGGGCATAAGGAGGTGATATGACATGAAGTCCTGAGGGTGGGGACCACTGCCTGCTACTGAGGGTGGGGACCACTGCCTGCTACTGAGGGTGGGGACCACTGCCTGCTACTTAGAAAGATGAGAGACATGACCCAGGTTTGTTCTCCGTCGTGTTAATGTAGCAAGATGGCCCCTATCTGATGCTTACACCATGTCTTGAACTCCCTCTCATCTGGACCTGTTGTGAGCTAAGCAAACTCACTATGTTGTTGTTGTTGTTGTTGTTTACTGAGACAGGGTCTCCTGCGTGTTGCTCAGGCTGCCCTGCAACTCAATATGTAGCCCAAGTTGGCCTCAAACTCACTGGGCATGGTGACGCACACCTTTAATCCCAGCACTCGAGAGGCAGAGGCAGGCGGATCGCTGTGAATTCAAGGCCAGCCTGGTCTACAAAGTGAGTCCAGGACAGCCAAGGCTACACAGAGAGATCTTGTCTCCAAAAAACAAAAAACAAACAAAACAAAACAAAACAAAAAAAAACTCATTGTAATTTTCTGGTCTCAGCGTCCTAAGAGCTAGCATCACAAGTGTGAGCCATGACACCCAGCCAGACTCACTATTTACAAATAATGGCCAGCCTCAGGCATTGTGTTAGAGCAACAGAGAACAGATAATGTGAGTTGCATGACTTTTTCTAGCAGACATAAACATCTATTCATCCTGGATAGAAAGTCCCAAACTGCCAAAGAAAGGAAGGATTCGGTCCAAGTTCATCTTGGTGAACCAGTGAAATTATTGGGGTAACCTCCAGGGGCATGAGTGACTCACAGGTGGCTATATCCCTGGAAAGTCCCTTAAATGACTTACAGGCAGCTACGGCATAGAAATGTCCCAGCCCAGTCCATTGTCTACCGTGTATAGAGTGGGGAGTGGATGCCCAGGATGGGAGAGGCCTCCTGAGGGACCTCATCTCCTGATCTCATGAGGACTTTATAAACATTTATTTATTTTATGCATAGGAGTGCTCTATCACATGTACATCTGCTTGCTAGAAGAGGTCATGAGATCACATTACAGGTGTGGTTGCTGGGAATTGAACTCAGGACCTCTGGAAGAGCAGACAGGGCTCTTAAGCCCTGAGCCACTTCTCCAGCCCTCATGAGGACTTTATAACAAGCTCAGTTTTCTTATGGTGGAGGTCATGCCCCACCCAGAGGAAAGAGCTATGCTGCACAGATCAAGGCAGGTGCAGAGATGAGGCAACCCAAGGCTTGTAGGCCCAAGGATCCCCCTGCCTTTAACCCTCAGAACTGGGACAATTGCAAGCACCTCTAACTCTCATCCCTGCCCTGGATAGACTTGACATGCTGGCAGAATACTGTGTAAATGATAAATAAACAAATCTGTTTTTTTTTTAAAGCCAGGCATGGGTGGGGCACATGTTCTATCCCAGTCCTGGGGAGGCAGAGCTGGGAGAACCCCTGGGCCTGGCTGGCTAGCCAGTTCAGCCTAAGAGAGGAGCTCCAGGCCAATGGGAGAGGTTGTCTCACAGGAGGTGGACGGTGTTCACATGCATTGACGTCCTCTGGCCTCCACATGCACACACATGCATGTGAATGCCCTCCCCACATACACGAACATGCACAGACACATGTGTTAATACAACAACAGCAACGAAATGGAGCCAGAAAGATGGCTTAGCAGCAAGGCGGATGCACTTCTCATGCAGAGGACCAGGGCTCAATCCCCACTGCCTATGGCAGGTGGCTCACAACCAACTCTAAGTCCAGCCCCAGGGAACCCGACGCTCTCTTCTGGCCTCCATGGGCACTGAACATGCAGATTCGCCTCCCCCAGCACCCAGAGGGCAATCATTTAGACAAATAAAATAAATCTTAAAACAGAAAGCCAGAAACACCACCACCACCACCACCACCACGTAAGCACCAAGATTCTAGGCCCCTCTTGTCTCTGCAGGTGGAGGGCAGAGAAAAACCTGAAACTCCAGGCCAGCTTGAAGGAAGGCAGATCCTCTTCCCCATCAGTGGCAACTTCCTCCTCCCCACCAACTCCTGTTTTTCCCAGAAGAAGAGAATCTGCACATCAGAGTGGAGAAGTACACGAAGTACGGAGTTGGAATGGTGACCCACGAGACGCACACACACTCACACACACACATGATCAGGGATGGGTGTGTGGCTTTGTTTCTTGGGAAGGTCTCCTGTGTGGCTTTCCCTTGTTGGGATGTGGTAGCAGTTAGACACAGTAGGCCCTCCAGGCCTCTGGCCTTGGCCTGGCTCCTTGCTTGTGTCACATAATTCTGTACTCTCATCCTTTCTCAGCGTGGAAACAGGTATGGTAGTAGGGTCAACCTTGTAGAACCAGGAAGAAGAGGATGTGGTTAACACACACGGTGGGCAGAAAGGGGCCTGGCTTAGATTTAGTGCTCCTAGATACCATTTGTCCATCCATCCATCGGTCTGTCCATCCACCCATCCACATATCCATCCATCCATTCATCCATCCATATATCCATCCATCCATCCATTTGTCTGTCTGTCCATCCACCCATCCACATATCCATCCATCCATCCATCCACCCATCCAATATATTCAGCATATATCTCAGGAACCATCCTTTTACAGTTTAACCTGTTTTAATTACTTTGTGTGTGCGCATGTACACACATGTATGTGTCTGTGTGATGTATGTGCACACACGTGTGTTTGTGTGATGTATGTGCAGACACCTGTGTGTCTGTGATGTGTGTGCACACAAGAGGAGGATGTATGTGTCTTCATCCTTTGAGATGGTGCCTCTCCCTCTACCTGGAGCTAGGCAGGAATCCCCAGTGATCTTCCAGTCTCTGCCCCACTACCCCACAGCGCTGAGGTTACAGGCTTGTATTGATGCCAGGATTTTTTTTTTAAGGTGGGTGCTGGGGAATCAAACTCAGGTCCTCAAGCTTGTGCCCCTAGGTCTCTTACCTATCACACCATCTCCTCAGCCTCCTAGGTGTTATTTTATTTTATCTTATTTTTTAAAAGATTTATTCATTTATTATGTATACAATGTTCTGCTTGCACATATACCCTCAGGCCAGAAGAGGGCACTGGATCTCATTATAGATGGTTGTGAGCCACCATGTGGTTGCTGGGAATCGAACTCAGGACCTTTGGAACAGCAGTCAGTGCTCTTAACCTCTGAGCCATCTCTCAGCCCCCTAGGTGTTATTATAAGGAATCATCACCTCCCCATGGGTGAACAAAGCTCCTGGCTGGTGTGCTGGCCTATATGTACAACCTCAACATTCAGGAGGCAGAGGCTGGAAGATCTTGAGATCGAGTTCAGATCGGGCTTCATAGCAAGCCTCTATTTCATAAAGTCAAAGGGAGCCAGTTGTGGTGGCTCCTGCATACAATCCCAGTACTTGGGAAGCTGAGGCAGGAGGGTTGTCACAACTTTGAAGCTAGCCTGGGCTACAGAATGAGATCTTGACTCAAGAAACAACAGCCATAAAAGAAAGAAAGAAAGAAAGAAAGAAAGAAAGAAAGAAAAAGAAAGAAAAACAAAACCAAGCAGCCACTCTACAAAAGAAAACAAACAAACAAAATAACCAGAACAGAGCTGGGGACGGACGTATCTCAGTTGGTCCTGCACAGGCCTGGCATGCACCAAAGCTCAGGATTTGATCTCCAGTGCCACAAAAACTATCTATGGTGCCACAGTCCCCTAACCCCAGCACCCGGCAGGCTCAGAAGTTCAAGGTCATCCTCACCTACAGAGTGAGTTTGAGGCCCACCTGGGTTACCTGAAACTGCTTCAAAAATAAGTAAAACGTGCGAGAGAAAGCTCTCCCAGTAAGCTTGCCGTCTTTTCTCCCCAGACTTAAACTACCTCAGTCTTACTCATGTATGCCTCCTAAGGAAATGGCCTCAGGGCCTCACCCCAACTCCAGAGTTGCCCGGCTCTTCTGAGGTCGGGTTCAATTGAGTGAAAGGGAGTAGGTTTTAGCCCAAACTTGTGAGGTGTTTTCTCCGCCTGCAGATCTTGACAGGGTACCTGCCCAGGATGTACCCAGCTGAGTCAGTCCTTATCCTGTTAGGCATAGGAACCTGCTCATGCCAAAGAGGAATGCCAGCAAGAGCCAAGGATACAGGGAGATACCCTGTGTTTGTGTTACCTTCTCTTTGAATGACCACACCATGGCCTCCGTCCTCTCTGCCTCCCCGCCCCCCACCCAGAGTGCTATTTTCCTCTTTTTGTTCCCTTCCCTTCTCTTTTCCCTTCTCTTATTCACGGTGTGTTCTTTGACACAGAGTCTTGCTCCATAGCTCAGGCTGCCCGTTGAACTCCATGTCCTCCGGAATCCATCCCCCAGGTTGCTGGGACGACAGACGTGGCCCACCATGCCTAGCGAGCGATGCTTCCCTCTCCACCTAGTTCCTTGAACCATCCTACCGCTCTGGAGAGGAGAAATGAAGACACTATTATTTCTGAATGTGCCCTTCCCCAGCTCCTCAATGCTGCTGGAGGGATGCTATGGTCATCTGTCTCCAGCCTGGGACGCCCCCCCCCCCCCCGTCCCCCGTCTCTCTCTGGGATCCAGCCTCTCCTTGTAACAAGGCTTTTCACCAGAGCTGTGGGCTGCAGAGGTGGCCCCTGGCACCGCTGCAGCTGTGGCTTCTCTCTAGCGCCCAGCAGGATACGTGGGCTTGGAGGGAGGAGGCGCGTGGCCACATGGCTTGGAGCACGGGCCCCTCGTGGGTCTGACCACAGAGGCAGGCGCTCCGCCTTGGGGTTTGGAGGTGGGAACCAGTTGTTCTCTCTGTAATCTTGGCTCTCACATGGACTGAGGCAGTCTCCCGTCGCCGCCGCCAGGCCCCCCTCAACTTGCTGCTGCTGAGTCACGTTCCCCCGGGTTCGCCCAGGCGTCCAGGTTCAGGCTTTAGTCATCGGAGAATGAATTGCAGAATTCTTCTGTAGGCTGTCACTGCCGCTGTGAGGCCCCCGTTCCTGAGCTGGGTCGTTCACAGCATTCCCTCGTAGGTTGTCATTTTTTTCTCCTTGTTGGGGGTCCTGGCTGGAGAAACAAGGCAGTTGGGGGTGGAGGTGGGGGGCGGGGGAGCCCAGAGTGGGAAAAGTCTCAGAACCATCTTCCTCTAGCTCCGTGTCAGACTTCTTCAAGGCCTCAGTCCTCTTTTGTTCGTGGTATCTTCCTGGTTTTGTGTGTGGGCGTTCCTGTGCACGTGTGAGGCAGCGTGAGGTAGCGGAAAGCAAAGGACAGCTATGCCTGGGATTTCCAGGCCTGCACCTCAGGCACCATTTACCTTGTGTTTTCTGAGACAGGGTCTCTCATTGGCCTAGGACTCACAAAGTAGGTTAGGCCGGTTAGCCAGAGAACTCCTGAGACCGATCCACTTCTTTACAGCCCTACCTCTATAGATGCACTTTGTTATAAGTGTATGTTACCACGTCTCTCTTTTAAAATATATTTATTTTTTTATTTAGAGAGAGAGAGAGAGTGTGTGTGTGTGTGTGTGTATGTGTGTGTCACTGCACATATGTGGAGGTCAGAGGACAACCCAGGGGGATCACTTCCCTCCTTCCACCCTGGGGGTTTCAGAGATTGAACTCAGGTCATCTGGCTTGGCAGCAAGCATCTTTACCTACCGAGCCACCTTGCCTGCTCCGCACCTGGCTTTTTAGGAGGATTTACATCAGAAGTGGCACATTTTTATTGAGGGCTCCATTTGTCCTGCAGAAGAAACTGAGCTGAGAGGAGGCTGGATCCCAGGTAGTCATGGTATTGGTCACTCTGGTTCCTGCAATGTCCCCATGGAATCTGTTTGGCCATCCTGGGAGTGACCAGCAGGTGGCTACCACAACCTGACTCTTTCTGCTTCTTAGGTCCTGGTGTTGGACATTCTCCATACTCGTGGACTCATCTGCCTTGGTTTGGTTTTTGTTTTGTTTTTCGAGACAGGGTTTCTATGTGTAGCCTTGGCTGTCCCGGATTCACTTTGTAGACCAGGCTCTGGCCTCGAACTCACAGAGATCTGCCTGCCTCTGCCTCCGGAGTGCTGGGATTCCAGGCATGTACCACCGTGCCCGGCCTGCCTTGGTTTGAATCCAAAATGTCTCCCACAGGCTCAGGTTCATGAGATTTTGTTTTTAATTCTATGTATATATGTGTATATGTTTGAGTATGTACACTTGCATGCAGTACCCACAGATGCCAAAAGAGGGCGTCAGATCCCCTGGAGCTAGAGTTAAGGAAGATTTTGAGAAGGGAGGTGCTGGAAACCGAACTTCGGTCCTCTGCAAGAACAGTCCATGCTCTTAATTGCTGAGCCATCTCTCCCACCTCCAAGCTCATGTCCTTGGCTTGTGGTGGTATTCTGAAGGCGGGGGGGGGGGGCAGGTGTCTGGTTTGTGAAGTGTGCCCTTAAGGGTGGCCTTTACACACACACACACACACACACACACACACACACACACACACATACACTTTATGTTGTTTTGTGTTTGTACTGGGTGGGGGGAACCACATGCCATGGTGGGCACATGAAGGCCAGAGGACAACTTGCAGGAATTGTCCTTTCTCCTACCAGGGACCAAACACAGGCCGTCGGCCTCGGTGACAAGCGCCCTCACCTGCTGAGCTATCTTGCCACTGTATATGTGAGAGAGGGTCTCCCCCATTCTAACAAACCAACGGACTCCAGGGATCCACCCATCACTGCCTCCTCAGCATAGGGGAGCACAGACATGCATCCCCGAGCCAAGGTTTGTTTGTCTGTTTGTTTTGTGGGTGCCGGGGGATCTGAATTCAGTCCTTCCTGCTTATTCAGCAAAGACTTTACTCAATGAGCCATCTCCCCAGCCCCTGTGAAGTAATTTCAGTCACAGCCATTGTGCTGGTTAGTTTTTTGTTGTTGTTGTTTGTTTGTTTTTGTCAACTTGACACAAACTAGAGTGACCCAGGAAAAGGGAATGTCTGTTGAGGCGCAGCCTCCATCAGAGAAGTCTGTAGGGCACCTTCCTGACTGACAGTTGATGCAGGAGTGGCCAGCGCTATGGATGGTACCCCCCTGGGGACAGATGGGGCCTGAGTTGCATTTAAAAAAAAATGAAGCTCGAAGGCCTGGAGAGACAGCTCTGTGGTAAAGAACACTGGCTGCTTTTCCAGAGGACCTGTTTTCAAGTCTTAGCACTCACATGGCAGCTCACAGCCATCTGTAATTCGAGTCCCAGGGCATCTGACTTCTGGCCTCTGAGGGCAGTGTACATGTATGCTACACAGACATACATTCAGAACAAATATCCACACGTATTTAAAAATGTTTTGGTTTTTGTTCTTTAAAAAGCCAACTGAAAGCTGGGCGTGGTGGTGCGCACCTTCTATCCCAACACTCAAGAGGCAGAGGCAGGCAGAACTCTGTGAGTTCAAGGCCAGCCTGGTTTACAAAGTGAGTCCAGGACAGCCAAGGCTACACAGAGAAACCCTGTCATCAAAACCAAAACAAAACAAAACAACAAAGGCAAACTAAGCAAGCCTGGGAGAGCAAGTCAGTAAGCAGCATTCCTCTGTGGTCTGAAAGAAGCCCTTTCTTTCCTAAACTGCTTTTGGTCAGGGTATCTTTCTCACTGCCAAGGAAAGCAAACAAGGCAACCATACAAAGTAATAATTACAGAAATGGTCCCAGAGAACTTTATTAAGAATCAAGAGATACAATTTATGCAACTATAAGGCTTCAAAGGGTAGGCACTTGGTCCCATGGCAATGGAGAAATGGGCAGGGCTGACCCTCAGGCCCTGTTTTCAACCCACTGTCTCCTGGCTCCTAAGATAACTAGCTACAACTTCCTCTGGAGACACCTTGTGTTGTCTTCCCAAAGTTCCAGCTTTTTCCGGTCCGGTCCATTTCCCTGTACGTGCCCGCCCTCCTCTATTTGGCCTGCAGGATACCTCACCGGCACTTCAGGAGCGGGATATCTGATGTCACTGACGCGCTCTGCTCCACCAATCCCAGGTGTCTGCAAGTCCTTGAAGATGTAACATTTCACCTTGCTAGACTAAGCCCACCAGTCAATTGGATGGGCTGATTCTCGTAACCTTCTGTCACGCCCACCTCTGAACAGCTTCCGGGTGCATGCCCACCAGCTAGGGTAAGGCGGCTTTCTCAGACCATTTCACAGGTCTGTACTCTTTCTCTCCAGTCTCCACTTGAGAACTGCTTCTGCCCTCAACTTCCCGGCCATAGAGATGGTCAGAGACCTTGACCCTGGCACCTGTCAATCAAACTCATCCTAGCTCAGACCCCCAACACCACCCATTTCCTTTAAAACATTAAAACAAAACAAAACAAAACAAAACAACAACAACTTTGCTTGGTCTTCTGTACCTTCAGAATTGTGCCCAAAGAGACCGAGGAAATGACACTACTGAATAATAGGTCCCCAGTGAAAGAGCACCATCTTGCCACACCTCCCCCGAATCCTATTTTCTCCAAACTATCCAAGGATAGGCTAATCTTGCCATATTTCAAAACAAAACAAAACAAAACAAAACTTTACTAAATGTCAAGGGTAATTGGTCCTTAATCAGAACAGCTGGTTCCCGGCTGGCTTTGCGAATGGCCCTGGCTCTTGGCCACCCGACCATTGGCTTCTGTGGTCACATGCATGTTTGGGTTGAGTGGCTTGTTTGTGTAACTTCCTAAAAGTAAAACAAATATCGAGTATAAACAAATTATGAGTTCGGCGTTTCCCTTCATTTTCCAAGGTTACAGAGAAGCCCTTGGTTCTGTCTCTTAGACATTTGTAGGATTCTCTTTCAGAACCAGGAGACCACGCCCTCTTTCTGATGGCACACTAGGCAAAGCTCTACCACTGAGCCACACTCCAGCCTCTCACTGGGGGATTCTAGGCAGGTGCTCTACCACTGAGCCACACCCCAGCCCCTCACTGGGGGATTCTAGGCAGGTGCTCTACCACTGAGCCACACTCCAGCCTCTCACTGGGGGATTCTAGGCAGGTGCTCTACCACTGAGCTACACCCCAGCCCCTCACTAGGAGATTCTAGGCAGGTGCTCTACCACTAAGCCACACCCCAGCCCCTCACTGGGGGATTCTAGGCAGGTGCTCTACCACTGAGCCACACCCCAGCCCCTCACTGGGGGATTCTAGGCAGGGGCTCTACCACTGAGCCACACCCCAGCCCCTCACTGGGGGATTCTAGGCAGCTGCTCTACCACCGAGCCACGCCCCAACCCCTCACTGGAGGATTCTAGGCAGGTGCTCTACCACTGAGCCACACCCCCAGCCCCTCACTGGGGGATTCTAGGCAAGCCCTATATCCCTGAGATCCAGCACAAGCCCTCTTTTTATTTTCCATGTTTTGAAACATGGGCTGGCTAAGTTGCCTTGGCAGTACTTGAATCTACTATTTTTCCTGCCTGGGCCTCCCAACTTGCTGGAACAACAGCCTGCACTACCGGGCCCGGGCTTCATTTCTGAAGGTCTCTCGCTGAATTAGCCTTCGCTCCAGGTTCCCACACAACTCTGTAGCTCTACACAGGGGCCCCTAGAGTCTAGTCCCTTCTCCTCCTAAAAGAAGCGGAGACACCCCAAGCCTCTGTTTTTGGAGTCTCACCTTGGGAGGCACAACAGTGCCCCCTGCTGGACACAGCCAAGATTTCAGCAGTCTGGCTGGTTTCATAAAGGTTGTGGCGTTCTGAGACAGGAAACCTTTGTAGGCAGAGCTCCGTCTGACCCTCTGTCCACATTCACGCTTCACAGACATTCACTGGGCACTCATGACTGTCTGTCAGGCTACTTGTGCAGACTCGGAATGACCATAGACACACACACACACACACACACACACACACACATACACTGTCCAGGCCTTCATACAACTCCTTGGATCCCACTTAGCTCTGAAGCCCTGCCATTTGGTCTGGATCGGGTCGGGAGAACTCGACAAGAACTCCGAATGCTGGGGAACTTCAGAGCCATCCCATCTACCTGTGGAGATGACCCGGTCTCTAAAGAACAATCCTCCTGCCTCCCCCTATGTGCTAGAGTCACCGACCTGCACAACCACACCTGGCCCAGTAGTTAGTTAGTTATCCTTAAATATTATTTAGAGAAGTATATTTTTCTCGAAGCATTCAAGCATATAACACTAACTGAAGTAGAAATCTGCAGATGTGAGTACCTGCCCAAAATAACTAAAAGAGACGTAACCTCCGGAATAACTGACTATTTACACATTAGGAACCCATTGTCTGCTTGGCAGCTATGTAGGTACAGTCCTACCCGTTGCTGACATTGCGCAATCAGAAGGCGCCTAATCAATCAGTCTCTCCCTGTGCCCCCTGTGCGTACACGCACAAGGTCTTGAGGACATCAGACGTCCTTGCCTCCACCTACTACTTGGAGACAGGGTCTCTCGCTGAACCTGGAACTAGCCTAGCAGCTCCTGAACCTTAGACCCTGAATCCCGCCTGGCCCCGCCCCCCTGGCCCCGCCCCTCATAGCTCTGGCACATGTGGCCACACCTGGCTTTCACTATGGCTGCTGGGGCTTAGAACTCAGGTTCTTACCCCCAGAGCCATCTCCCCAGCCCTGCTCTCTCTCTCTCTCTCTCTCTCTCTCCTCCCCTTATGATTTCATCGCATACCATTTCTCCCAAATACACATCATAGTTGTGAACCACGTAAATTCTTTCTTCTAACAGACCACAGTCTGTGCAGCCTCCGCCCCACCACGGAGCAGTTTCCAGTGAATGACAGAAATACGTGAGGCAGCTGTAAAGGCCTCTCTGCAGAGCCGGGCGCCCACGCGGGAGGCAGAGGCAGAGGCAGGCGGATCACTGTGTGTTCGAGGCTGGCCTGGTCCATAAGTCCAGGACAGCCAAGATAACATAGAGAAACTCTGTCTTGAAGGGGGGAAAAAAGCCTCTCTGCAAATAGTTTTCTGCTGTTGAATTATTTTCTCAGAATGTATTCCCCAAAATGGGATAATCCCCCCTGCCCCCACCAAGTAATGTTAGTGATGAAACAAATATCAAGTAAGCGCTCTACCACTGAGCCAGTCACTGGGAATTCTAGGCATAGCCTGTAACCCTAAACCCCTAGTGGGTTCTAGTTTTGCAATCATTTACAAAAAAAAAAAGAAAAAGAAAAAGAAAAGAAAGAAAAAAAAACCTATGGCAAACATTGCTAAATGCCTCTCCAGGAGGCATTATTTTATAGTGCCAGGAATCTACATGTTTCTTCAGGACACATTTTTATCTCTGGTGCATGCCAGTGGTTTCATTCAGTGAATTCTTTTTCATTTTACCAGTCCTTGCTGGCAGATATTTCCCGTGGGTGCGTGAACTAGCTTGTTCTTTGTTCAAATAGGTCTCTTTCTCTCTCTTTTTAACAGGTATGCTGGTGATTCAGTGTTTCCTTATCAAATCAAGTTTCTACATATATATGATTTGGATTTTTTGTTTGTTTGCTTACTTTTTTTTTTTTTAGAGCCGAGGATAACCTTGAACTTCCGACTCTCCTGCCTCCACTGTATTGCTAGGATGGCAGTGCTGGGGATCACAGGCTTCGAGGATGCTAAGCAAGCAAGTGCTCTACCAACTGGGAAATACAGCCTCGCCTGCTTTTTGTGTTTGAGGGGCTCACCATGGAGTTTGGGCTGGCCTCGAACTTACAATTCTCCTGCTTCCACCTCTAGAGTCCTGGGATCATAGGTTTACACCACCAGAGTTTAAACTTTATATGTAATCCAAGTTGACCATGTGGTGATTGATTTCCTGTGCTGGTCTCTACAAACAGGAAATGCCCCACCCCCGAGCCCTGAAAAAAAGACATCCTTTCTCTAACCCCTAAACTTTCCATCTGGACTTGTCCCAAAGGCCCCTGGATCCCACAAACAGTGGGACGACAGTGTTTCTCTTCAGCATCATTTCTCCATGGGGCCCCAACTAAACACACGCTCCGCAGCCACCTCCACTGCCTCAAAAGGACAAGCGGAGGCTGCTGCTCATCTGCAACTGTATGCAGTCTCTACATTTGTCTGCCTCCCCCCCATCTTCGACCCTCCCACCCTCCACTGCTGACAGCCCAAAGGCTGCTTGGCGCTCCAGTCCCATGCTGGCCCTCCGTGGCTCCCTCCGTCACATCCATCACAGAAGGATCTCATTTTCTTTCATTCACATGAAGGCAAACAAACATTTCCGGCAAAAAAAAAAAAAAAAAAAAAAAGAAAAAGAAAAAGAAAGAAAGAAATTTCCCAAGAAAAGCAATAAGTAAACCATATCCTAGTAGACACACAGAAAGTATAAGAAGAGCATTGGATTATAGAGATTTCATATCCTGTTTAAATGTCATATCCTATTTAAAAGTTAAATCCTATTTTAACTATAGATTGGCTAACCTGTCTGTCTAGTGGTTTTGTTTTTTGCCTTTAAGACTATATATTTAAAAATCCACTTTTTTTTTTGCGTATAAAATCCCATGTTCTGTATCCAAGCATCACTACTGCTTCCCTGCCGAGCCCCATAACAACCTTAAAAGAAATGTAGTATTTCTCTTATCTTAGAGCTAAGGAATCACGGCTGAGTCTTTATGGACCTTGAAATGTGGGGACACTGTACCTCCCCTAATCTTCGCGTCTCAGGCCTCAGCCCACCAGGGCAGCTACAGTGATGGTGGGAGGGTCTTGGGGGGTCATTTGTGCTTCTGCTTAGAAGGTGCGGTGAGGTGTGGGGACAGGTCAGTGGGCAGCTTGAGGCCGTCCAGCTTTACCTGAATGAGGTGGTTACTGGCCAGCGCCCGCATTAGGCAACCTCGAATCCACCGTCTTTCTTGGTGTTGGCAACCTGATCTTGCAGCTGATGGCAGGGAAGGGCGAAGGCGTGTGTGTAGATCTTGTAGTGTTGTCCTTCCCAGGCACCCATTCAACATTGTCCTTGCCCTCACCGTGTATGTAGCCACACCCAAAGGGCCCGGTCACAGTGCCACTGAGACTGCCTACCAGCATGTCGGGGAGTCCTTCAGATCCACTCTTACCGTCAGCCGGATGACATTGTTGGCCAGCACATCATTCACAAAGTCCAACATCTCAGACTCCAAGGCACGAGACTTGCTGACGTCCTGGGTTTGTAAGAGTCTCGGCGTTTCCCACAGGAAGCCAACAGGAAGTGTCTGAGGTTCCTTTGCCATCTTCTGACATATCCTGTTCACTACCACCTTAGCCTGTCTCCTGCAGACACCGGACATCTCCTCTGTGAGGGGACAGATGATGATGGGATGGACCATCACCGGGTCACTGAACTTCCAGAGAGAGGCATTTCTGGGCAGGCTGGTATCTCTGAAAAGATTCTGCCTCGGAGAACTTCTGGTTGTTAGGCTGAAACCAGTTAACGTAAACCTGGGCCACCCTGGGTGTGTCAATCAGCTTCACCAGCAACCGAAAGTGCACCCTGCCCCCACCAGCTGCTGCACCTCCATCGGGTGAGCCTTACTCAGCGCCACACTGATCTTATTATCATCATGATTTCGGAGGAACCGGGAAACTTCTGAGAACTCGCGAGTTGTCTGGCTTGTGGGCACACTGAAGGACAGGATGACGCAGTCCACACACACTTGGTGAAGCACTCAAGGACGGACAGAGTCACAGCCTCAGCTGAAGCGTTCCTTTCCTCTGGACAGGATCCCAGGAGCATTGATGCCTGCCCTTCTCAGCTGCCATCTGGAAGAGCTAGGCTCCCCTTTACACCGGGCATGCTTGCTGATCCCCCAGAAAACAAGGCCAGAGATGGAGCTTCTGTGGGACAGACTTGTGCTTGAGGGTTGGGACACAGTTGCTGGGGTGGTGGTGGCACACGCCTTTAATCCCAGCACTCGGGAGGCAGAGGCAGGTGGATCTCTGTGAGTTCGAGGCCAGCCTGGTCTACAAAGTGAGTCCAGGACAGCATGTAGTCCAGGCTAGGCTCACACATATGATCCTCCTGCCTCAGTTTCCCAAGTGCTGGGATTAGAGGTGTGTGTGATGCCATACCTGGCTTTAACCTCACAGCTACAGCCTCTGCTTGTGCCTGCACTCCCTGACCCCTGACCCCTTGGTACCTCCCCCACACTTCACTAAGGGAGTGTCTCTCATAGGTTGGCAGAAGGTGTCATCTCTGGCTTCTTCCTGATCCCATGTTTCCCTGTGAGAATGGCCAGTTCTCACTCCCTTTCCACCATGACTACCATGTCTTGACATATACCGGGTCTTCCTTTGCTTAGAGGATAATATATACCATCTCCTTAAGACTCTCACCTGCTCCAACAAAAAAAAAAAATATTGTTTTTTTTTCAGGAAGGAGGGTATGCCTTTGACCTCAGGAATTCCTGCAGGAAAGACAAGTCCTCTACCACTGAGCCACACCCCAGCCCCTCACTGGGGGATTCTAGGCAAGTGTTCTACCACTGAGCCAAGATTCTAGACAACCCTTCTACCACTGAGCCACGCCCCCTCTCCTCATTGGTAGAATCTAGGCGGGCATTCTACTGTTGAGCCACGCCCCCCCAGCCCCTCACTGGTGAGTTCTAGGCACCTGCTCTACAGAGGAGTCATGACCCCATCCCAGGAATGGTTTTGAAGAATACGAATTAAGAATCGCATATCAATCTCAAGACACCGAAACTATACAGCAGCAGCCAGAGCTGCAGGAAATCACTCAAAAGCAAGCAGGTTGGGTGACTTCTAGCCCCTTGCTCTCTTTGCTCGACTTTATGGTCACACCATCACCTCTCTTGGTAACTTCTATCCCTGTACATCACAAAAAGAGCAAGCATTTTGCTAGCTGGGAAAAATGCCCTTGACCACCTCGTCCCACCAGTGGCTCTGCATCTGTCATGCCCTCCCTCCCTTCCCAGCTACACTGCCCGCCCCCTCCATCCCAGCCCTAAAAGTCCCTTTAACTGTCAGGAAACCTGACCCGAAAGACATGGATGGTCCCATTGCTAAGAGATACCACCAGGTATTTACCATCTACCATGGTGGTTACCCGGGGCTTTTCCAGGCCATGGTATGCTGTTAGGAAGTCACCAAGAAGTGACCCCTTGGGATCCAGGATCACCACCTTGTTCACCTCTCGAAGGGTCAGAAATATATAGCCCTTCTTATCCACCGACACCGAACCTGGCTGGCAGCCATGTAAACCGGGGCCCTTGTACTCCCAGATCACCTGGCCTAGGCCGTCACAGAAAACCACGCTATTCTGTTGCCAATCGGACCCTACAAAATTGCCCTGGGGGCTGGTGGTCAAGAACACCAGTGCGCGCTGGCCCCGGCTAGCCTTGCCTCCGGGGATAAAGCGGGTGGCCAGGCTGCCTTCCTTCTTGTACACCTCCACATGGCCTGCCACGCTGACAGCTACCCTGTCTCCACACGGCATTGCGGCCACAGCGTGGCTGGACTGGGTGAGGCTCAGGGACCTGCGCCACAGAACGTCCCCCTCGGGACTGACAAGATAGAGCTTCGCATTGGCGGAGAAAGCCACGGCGTTCTGCAGAGCCGCCACGCTGCACGGGGAAGAGCCGTCGGGAACCGGCACTGTGCCCTTGTAGTCGCCGTTGAGGGAGAAGCGTTTCAAGACCCGGTTCTGTTCATCTGCCACCAAGATCTCCTGGGGGCCATAGGGACACAGCCCGGTGATGCGTGGAGAACGCTTGTCCCCAGGCATCCTAGTGGGGAAACTCCAGGAAAAAACAGGCCGAGGGAGGAGGCCTGAGCCTTCTAGGTTTGGCCTCAGAATGGGGCTGGGTTCCCGAGAAATGGGCTTGCCCCTGCCTTTGCACTTTTTCTTCTTGTTAGATCTGTTCCCCCTTTCGACTAGGACTTCGTCATCTTCTAGAGGGTCCTGGGCTTTGCCTTCTTTGGGAGTCAGGGCTCCATCCTTACACGGGAGCTGGGCTCCTCCCTGCTTCCCCATCTTGTTTCTATCTTCCCCATGGCTTTGAGCTTCGTCTCCTCGTTGGGTACCAGCCCCACCCTTCCCACTGTCCTTCTGCGACTGTTTTGGCTCCTCAAAAGAGAGTCGAAGCAGGTGGCAGTTCTTGTCCTGGAGCCCCGGATGGAGTTCCAGATGGGGCAGTACACAGCGGGTGGGCCCAGGTGTCCACGGAGAGTCCTGAAGCTGGCGCAGGCGCTGTGTGATGGCTCCCTCCAGCGAAAGGATCTCTGCCTCCAGACCGAGGCTGAGCACCCGGCGGGCAAAGGCAGCCGCCGCCTTGGCCACCTGCTCGCGGCTCTCTATCTTGGTCAATCTCTCTCTAGTAGCCTCTTCAGCCGTTTCCACAAGGGCGCGGAGCTGGCCCAGCACTTCCTGTTTCTGGGTCAGCAGGGACTTGAGGATTCGTTCCGCCGCCTCCTCCACCTGCGTCCCCACACTGGCTGCCTGCTCCCGAAGCAGGGCCAGGGCTTCTTTTTCTGCCACCCGGGTGGCTTCTAGCTCCACCAAATTGCTGTCCACGCCTGCCAATAACTCCTCAAGGCCGGGTTTCCGGGAGCGTACTGCCTCCGCCAGGGGCAAGCAGGGGTGATCGATATGGGGACCCAGGCGGCAGTCCTTGCAGAGCAGCTGAGAACAAGGTTGGCACATGAAGCAGAGGGCTTCCCCTGGGTGCTGGGGACACTGGGAGGCCTGGCGTTCTCGGGCCTCTTCGTCATACCACCCGGCCCTGTAACCCACCAGGTCAACGACACGGTGTTTGTGGGTCTGACGGGAGCAGCGGTGCCCGTCGGCACAGGCTTGGCATAAGTCATCCGCACAGTCCAGGCACCGGGCTGTGGCCGGTCCCCCAGAGCTCTTGCCTCCTACCAGAGGGCAAAGAGCACAGGTTGGCTTCCCTGAATGTATGTCTCCTGGAGCCCTGGCCTTGACAAGGTCCAAGAGCCCATTGACAAAGAAGTTGGTCTTAAAGGCGGCCACACCTTCGCGGGGGACAGGCACAGTCTCCCGACACTCAGGGCAGCGGACCTGGCCACCGACGTCCAGTTGGGCCAGACAGTCCTGGCAATAGGTATGCAGGCATGGCAGGGTCTTGGGCGTGTGTAACTGCTCCAGGCAAATTTTACAGGCTAGGAAATCACTGCTTAGAGCCTCCAGCAAGGTTGGGGAGGAGACTTTGGAGTCCATGCTATAAGGGAAGGATAAGAGGTCGGAGGTCAGAGGTCCCTTGGCCACGCCCCCCATCTTGGTCTGGTCCTCCCACATACACTTCACTGTGGCCCCTCCCCAACTCCTTCCTGATGTCTGCACTCACCTGGATGGCTGGTCAGTTCTGGCTTCCAGAAGGCACTGGCTGCCTGGGGGAAGGCTGCCTTTCTTCCGCTTCGTCCTCTTTACAGACACTCACCAACCGCAAACATGCAAAAGCTGTGAGGTGGTGCTGAGCCTGTGGGAAAAACGAGACAGGGAACCTCAGTGATGGAGTAATCTAATTATTCATATACCAGGTCCCAGGCCAAAGGTAAGGTATAGGCCAAGCCCTTCTGGTCTCCTGTAGTCTAGACTAGGTTCAAACTTGCCTTGGAGCCAAGGATGACCTTGAACTTCTGAACTTCCTGAGCCCTGGGATTACAGGGGTGTGCTAGCACACCCAGTTTGCCTAGCACTGCGGAGGGAACCTAAGGCTTCGTGCTACACTCCTAGGGTCTGGCCCGCTCGGAGCTCACGTTCCCCTTGCCTAGCCCCCTCAGCGCTGACGTGACAGGCATGCTTCGCCACGTAGTATGGGGTCCTGTTTCCAGGTGGGGTTCTAGGATTCAAGGGGCAGTCAGTGAGGGGCACACAGAGTGTCAGGTGCGCGGCAGCACCCCGCTTTTCGATGTTGGCCCAGAGTTCCGTTAAGTCTTAGTTTCCTTTGTCTGCCTGGGAGGGTAGGGGCCCAGGCCTACTTCCTGCCCCAGCTGTTTTTGAAAGTAACCCCAGATGAAGATGGAGGGGTCAGGGGAAGAGAGTTCACCTCCTTCCTTCTGCTGGACCGCAGGGTCACAAAGCAGATCTGACTTTGCCTCCCTGGAGCCCTTTACTTTTTACCCTTTCCTACCAAA
Organism: Acomys minous; assembly: GCF_964271855.1. Taxonomy (NCBI): domain Eukaryota; kingdom Metazoa; phylum Chordata; class Mammalia; order Rodentia; family Muridae; genus Acomys; species Acomys minous. The sequence continues at coordinate 72,182,292 of NC_140498.1, read as the reverse complement.
TGCATGCTAGAAACTTCTCTGGAGAAGTCTCCAGCACACCCTGGGTGGCATCCTAGCACTTGGGAGCCTGAGACAGGAAGACGGCCACAAATTCAGAGGCTAGGCTGGGTTACAAAGTGAGTTTCCGGACAGCCAGGGGCTACAATTCTGAGTTCTGGCTGAGCCTGTGCTGGGGGTGAGGGGAGGAAGAAGAGGGGGGGTGGGTGTGGGTTCTGAGACCTAGCTTTAAAAAAAGAGAGAAAAATAAAGAAAGACTGGTTGATTGCTATTACACTTGGCCCGTTCCCAGTGCTGTGAGAGGAAGGGGGTGGGGGCGGGGGCGGTTGTCTCCATTCAGCGCGGGTAGGACTCCCAGACACAGGGTGGGAGGTTGAGGGACCGGGTCTGCCTCTCGGGCCTTCCAGGTCTCCCCAGCCCTCTCTCCCCTCCCTTCCTTTTCCTCTCCCGGGCTTTCTCACGCCCCTCCCCTCCCCTCCCCCCTCTCCCCTCCTCCCAACCTCTTCTTTCTGGGTTCTGGCTGTTAATCGTCACCCCCACCCCACCTCCTTACCCAGCCACAGCTGATCTTGGACTCTCTCAGCAGGATCCAGGGAACCCCGAAATCCCGCTACCGCCGGCTGTTGACTACCTGCCAGAGAAACAAAACTGAAAGTAATCGTACTGTGGTGCAACTTCCGTCCCGGGCCCGGGACAGCTACTCTGGGCCGCAAGCCCCGCCTTCCTCCCCACCCCACCCTGGAACTCTCCGTCCCGGGCCAGCCAGGGCAGTGAGGAAGGTCTGGGGGCCAAGAGCCTGGGCGCCCGGTAGCCCCAGCCTCCAGCTATCAGCTACAGTGTGTGTTGCAAACAAGACACTGCCCCAGGATCTGTTCTCTGAGCGTGCTTATTGGGTCAGGATGTTTATGTGTAGCACGGAATGACAGATGGGTGACGGGGCCAGTGGGCGAGGCTGATCCTTTGCTAACCACAGTGCAAGCTGCGAGCCGCAGATAAGAACCTCACTTCCAGGGCTTCGCGCAGGCTTCCTGGAGGAGGCTCAGTCTAGAGATGTATTTGAGGAGGCCTCAGAGCTTTTGGGGTTTTCCGAGGCAAGGGCTTTTTCTGAGAGCAACAGGTGTGCAGGGACAGAGAAATAAGCCAGATGAGGTGGGGTGGAGGCGGGGGTGGTAAAATGGGGGGTGGGGTAGGGGGGGGAGCACTTCAGTAATCCCTGCACTGGGGAAGTAGAGGCAAGTAAATGACAGGTTCCGCGCCCTTCGACACTTAGTAAGTTTAAGGCCTATGGTAGCTACTGGATCCCCTGTCTGGGGGGCGGTGGGGGGGAAAGAATCACACAGCTCTCCAGAGTAGCTGGAGGATGAAGCACGCAGATGAGGGAGGAACTGACTAAAGACTGTTTGATGTCACAGGCCAAGTAGTTCATCAAAGTGAAGACAGGAAATCATTCAGGCGGTGCCTGACTTAACCCGTCACCTTGACAAATCTTTCTACTTTTTTCCCCCCTCTCTTTCCCAGATTTCATGCTTCCTAATGGTGTAAAAGCGACACGTTCAGAAAAAAAAAACACACGGTACTTTTGTTTGATTGTTTAACATATGTATTTATTTAGACGAAGTCTTGCTAGGTAGCAGCCGGCTAGCCTCAAGTTCTAGATCTTTCTACCTGGGCCTCCTGAGTGTTGGTATCATAGGTGTGCACCACCATACCCTACCTTTGGATTTGATATGGAGGCTCACAAACAAACAAACAAACAAATTCTAAGAGAAGGACTGGAGGGGGAAACTAAGGGCACACGGGGGGGGGGGGGGGGAACCTTCAGATGAGGCTCACACTGGTAGAATGTTTGCCTAGCGTGCAAGAGACCCTGGGTTCCACCTCAGCGCCGAATAAACTAAGTGTAGCGCTGCGCACCCATAACCCCAGCACTTAGCGGGGTGGGTGGAGGCTGGAAGACCAGGAGTTCAAAGTCATCCTCCGTGTACAGCAAGTACCAGGCCAGCCTGAGTGCATAAGACCCTGACTCCAACTGCTAGGGTTCAATAATAATAGCCACACCCTGACCACTCCAACACCAGACTCAGCTCGATGGAAGTTCATTTGACCACTGAACAGCAACTGACTGGTCAGGGATGTAATCTGGGCTCGAGAGAGCCAGACTATGATATTGGTAACAAAGACTGACCAGTCACGGCAAAGGGTCCAAAATTGGAAATCAGACTGTGACATTGGTCTGCTTCTAAGGCAGGCTTTTCATAAGGAAAAAAAAACAAAACTGTAGCCAAGTAACAACCAGGTAACAAAACCATAATCAGGTAACAAGCAACAAAACCATAAGCAATTAGTAACCAGCTTACAAAAATCACAACCAGGTAACATCCAGGTATCCAGGCATAGGAAGCAACATTACATCATTTTGACTAGGTAGACAAAGCGTTTCTAACTGACCTTTAATTTGATTGGTTCTGTAGTTGGGGAACGTTACAGAGTATCCAGGTAACAAAGTATACAAAGTTTGAGAAATGAAACCATAGAGACATAATCACATAATCTTTGGAAGGCAGAGCCTGAAAACTTAAACTTCATTTCACCTTATAATCAAGATGGAGACTAAAAACAAAAAACAAAAAACAAACTGGCTACAATTATGCGATGTTAAAGGCTATAGCAGGTCTCAGCAAAACAAACACAAATGAGTGTGGGCTTCAGAGCATGGGACAGACCAAAGAGTCCCTCCCTCCCAACCCCCCCCCCCACTTGCCAACTGAAAAGCAAGACTTGCAGCAGAGTTAAAACATTTGCTGTAAAGGTTGCCAACTTGAAGACCTGTCCTTTTATTTGTTTGTTTGTTTGTTTGTTTTTGAGACAGAGTTTCTCTGTGTTAGCCTTGGCTGTCCTGGACTCACTTTGTAGATCAGGCTGGCCTGGAACTCACAGAGATCCACCTGCCTCTGCCTCCGGAGTGCTGGGATTACAGGCGTGAGCCACTGCACCTGACTGAAGACCCGTCCTTGTAGCTAGAGATATTTTTTTAAAAACTGGCTGGCAAGATGGCTCAGCAAAGAAAGGTGCATGCAGCCAAGGCTGAGGACCAGAGCTCAATTCCCAGAACCCCCAGGGTAGAAGGAAGGAACCGACTCCTATAAGCTGTTCTCCGACCTCCACACTTATCTAGGCCATGGCCCTTGTGTGTCTACACAAGTTACTAATCAACGAAGCAGGCTTAAGACCTATAAAGTAGGCCCTAGTACAGCCTTTCTCCCCTCCCAGTCAGGCTGTGGTTTTTAGAACTTGGAGCAGACCCTGGTACTGTAAGCTGTGTCTTAACCCCTTGTGCAAGCCCTAGTGAGCCATGGTTTTACCTTGTCAGCTTGTGAGCTTATTCAGTGTCCCTTCCCCCGACAAGCACCCCACAATCTCGTTTACTGATAAAGGGTAGGGGGGATCCCTTAGGAGGCCTTTGTGTGGGTCTGCCAAGTGCCACTCAGACCAAGAAAGGGTACAGCCCACACAGGGATGCTTTGCCAGACTTCCAGCTCTCTCATGGTCTCTTCTTCTCCTCTCGCCCCCACCCCCACCCCCCAACCGAGACAGGGTTTCTCTGTGTTAGCCTTGGCTGTCTTGGACTCACTTTGTAGACCAGGCTGGCCTCGAACTCACAGCGATCCACCTGCCTCTGCCTCTGCCTCCCGAGTGCTGGGATTAAAGGCACACATGACTGTTTTTACATTGGGCCCAGACTAAGGCAAGATAACATTCTCCTCACATGGTATTTCAGTCATGCACCACCAGCTAGGCTTAATTTGGGTTTAACTTCCCCTTTTTAGTTTCTTGAGTTGAGTGCCCAAGAAACTAAAAGGCTCAGGCGTGGGACTCAGAGTTCAGCTTTCAGGATTCACTTCTCTCCTTCCTCCACAGAAACCCAGGGGTGGAACGCAGGTTGTCACGCTTAGGGGCAAGCACCGTGACCTGCTGAGCCTCTTTGCTCTTTTCCGAAATAAACTTTTAAACCTGGAAGCCTTGCTTTATCTTCCTGCAGTCTGTGCTGGCAAATGTTCACTGTCTAGCTTTGGAGGGGAAAAAAATTACTATTTACTGTACTTGCAAACTTCTGCTTTGTTTTTTGAAACAGGCTCTCCTGGGGCCCAGGCTGACCTCAGATTTACTATATAGCAGAGGCTGGCCTCGAACTCCAGATCTCTCTCTTTCTCTCCAACTTCTGGAGTGCTGGGGTTACGAGTGTGCACATGACTGCTCTTGGACTCATTTACAAGTTTCTGAGGTATCAGTGTTCCTAGTCTGGTGGATTTAAAGAAGTCTACTTGAAATTACAAAACGTGCTGGGCGGTGGTGGCGCACGCCTTTAATCCCAGCACTTGGGAGGCAGAGGCAGGTGGATTGCTGTGAGTTCAAGGCCAGCCTGGTCTACAAAATGAGACCAGGACAGTCAAGGCTACACAGAGAAACCCTGTCTCAAAAAAGAAAAGAAATTACAAAACATGAATTTGGGAAGAGACTCACAGAACTTCTGTGAGCCAAAACAAACCCGCCCAATGCATCACTTCCTGTCAGTGCACCACTTCCTGTCAGTCTTGTTAGCTCTATTTTCTTTTCTGTTTACAGGAGTTTCTTAGTCACAGTTATTTATTTCGTGGTGTATGTGTGTGAGTATGTTTCTGCACCTGGTAGAGATCAGAGGACAAAGTGCAAAGGTCAGCTCTCTTCCTCCGCCATGTTGTAGTGGCCATGCTTGGCAGCGAGCTTCTTTACTGCTGAGGCTTACCCTTAGCCCTGTTTTGTTGTTGTTGTTGTCGTTGGTTTTTGTTTTTTTTTTTGCTTTTTTTGAGACAGGGTTTCTCTGTGTAGCCTTGGCTGTCCTGGACTCACTTTGTAGACCAGGCTGGCCTGGAACTCACAGTGATCCACCTGCCTCTGCCTCCCAAGTGCTGGGATTAAAGGCGTGAGCCACCACATCTGGCTTGGCCCTGTGTTTTTAAGTTTCATTAAACTAAAAATATTTTTCTAATTTACTTAGGTTTTTCCATTTTTGTTTTTGTTTTTTTGATCCACAGGTTACTTAGGAGTATGTTGTTCAGATTTCGTAGTGTGTATGTGGTGTGTGTGTGTGTGTGTGTGTGTGTGTGTATGTACAAGAAAAGGAAAGAGAGGCCATGAGAGTACTTGAGAGGCAGAGGCAGGTGAATCTCTGAGTTCAAGAACAGCCTGGTCTACAGAATTAGTTCCAGGACAGCCCGGACTACACAGAGAAACCCTGTCTCAAAAAAATTATATATATATATATTATATGTGTGTGTGCATACATATATATGTATACATACACACACACACACACACACACACACACACACACACACATTGCCTACATAATGGTTTGTCTCATGGGGCAGAGATCACTGCAATAGGTTAAATTTGGTAATGTCACAGAGTGCTGCTTGCAACTATTTATTTATTCATCTTGTTTTTTGTTTTTTTCGAGGCAGGGTTTCTCTGTGTAGCCTTGGCTGTCCCGAACTTGCTTTGTGCCACCACGCCTGGCTATTCATTTGTTTTTAAGACTGGGTCTTGCATAGCAACATTGGCTTCATCATTTCTATGTGCCCAGGAATGGCCTTGAACTTTGGCCCTTCTGCCTCCACCTGTCAAATGCTGGGATTACAGGCATGTGTCACCGTGCCTGATATGCCTGACTTATCATTGGTTTTCTTAGACAGTAAAAATGACTTACTAGAACATAGAGATAAACGTTAATTTAAAATGCTTCTAAATGTGGCATGGTGGTGCCCGCCTTTAATCTTAACACTAGAAGCAGGCAGATGACTGTGAGCTGGAGGCCAGCCTGGTCTACAGAGCGAGTTCTAGGGTAGTCAGGGATATGTAGGGAGACCCTATCTTAAAAGAAACAAACAAACAAACAAATAAAAAGGTTTCTCAACGGGAAGGGATATATTTTCAAAGAAATAGTAGTTTTCTCTATCTCCTCTCTGATCTTGATAAAGATACTTCATTTTAATTAAAAAAAAAAAGTGGAGGCTGGGTGGGCAGTGGTGGTGCCCGCCTTTAATCCCAGCACTCTGGAGGCAGATCTCTGTGATCTGGTCTATAAAGAAAGTTCCAGGACAGCCAAGGTTACACAAAGAGAAACCCTGTCTCAGAAAAAAAAATTAAAAATAAATAAATAAATAAATAAAAGTAGGTTTGGGGAGAGAGCTCAGGTCATAAATACTTGCTGAATAAATAGGAGTGTGAGCCCCAGAGCCTGTGTGAAGACGCATGTAACGTCAGTGCTGGGAGGCGGGGCTTGGGGCTCACTGGCCAGCAGAGCTGCACTGGTGAGCTGCAGGCCGGCTCTGTGGTGCACACCTGTAGTCCCAGCACTGGGGAGGGGCGGGGGGAGAGGTAGAGGCAGGCAGATCTCTAAGTTTCTGGCCAGCCTGGTCTACAGAGTCAGTTCCAGGACAGTCAGGGTTACGTAGGGAGACCCTGTCTTGGAAAAAGAACAGCAACAAACCAAACCAAAGTAGACTGACGGTACCACAGGAGTACCCTTTGCACATGCAAGCACACTCACACACACACACACACACACACACACACACACACACACACACACGAAACCAGGAGTGGTGATACATACTTGCAATTTCAATTTCGGCTAGAGGCAGGACAGAGCAGTAGTTCAAGGTGGATCTGAGGCTAACCTGGTTGAGAACAAGACATTGGTGCTCACACACTGTTTGTCGTTTTTTTTGTGTTTGTTTTTGTTTTCCATACTGAATGTAAGAAGAGAGCCTGGTGCGGTGGCTCACACCATTCATCCCAGCACTCAGAGAGGCAGAGGCAGGCAGATCGCTGTGAGTTCGAGGCCAGCCTGGTCTACAGGTTGAGTCCAGGACAGCCAGGGCTACACAGAAAAAAACCCTGTCTCGAAAAACCAAAACTGTACGAAGAAGGGAAGTGAAAGAATAGTAAAAACTACCTAGCTTGTGGCCAAACCAAACTGTAATTACTGAGAGGAAACTCCCCGTCAGAGCGCTCATGAGAGTGGGTGGGGAGCTTTAAAATAAAAAAGTCAGGTGTGTTAATATTTTTATTTTTTATTTTTTATTTAACACAGGGTCTCAGTAGGTCGCCCTGGCAGGCCTGGAATGCACGGTGTTGAAATATGGTTATACATAGGGGCTTTTTCTAATCACCCATTCCATCTCCCAAATAACTGATGCAGAAAGCACTAGAGCTGGGCAAATATCCATCTACCCTAACCTAATTATTGTTAGCCCAGCCACTTCCCAGCCGTGTACCCCTGATTTGCCATCTCAGTTTCTGCTGTCTCTGTCTGTCCTCATGGTGAGCTCCTCTCCTCACCTCACGGCTCCTACCTGAGCCCAGTCATTGGCTGTTCAGAATTGTATTAACCAATCAGAGATTTGGGGGGAGCATTCTTTACAGAACATTGATTCTTCAAGACTGAGGCTGTCACCTGATCTCAGGGAACAGAAATCAGGATCTGAACACACAGAACACAAGATCAACCGCCCCCAACAGCACTATGTAGACCAGGCTAGCCTGCAATGCACTATGTAGACCAGGCTGGCCAGGTTCAGTGGTGTGTGTTGCGCCACCTCTCTGGGCTGGGCTCTCTTTTTAGTAAGAACTTCCTGCTACAGGGACAGGTCAGTTCTTGTGTTTACCCTTAGCTTCACCTGTGTCTGTTTCATTGATAGCAGGAGGGTCTGAAGGTCAGAGGTCAACCTCCGTTGTCCCTTCTCAGGAGTCTTTCCATGGTTTGGATAGGGTCTTTCCATGGTTTGGAAGTCACCAAATAGGCTAGGCTGGCTGTCCTGGGGGTCTCAGGGATCCACCCACCCACTTCCCCAGGTGACGTGCCATCACGTGGGTTCTGGGGCTCAAAGTCAGTCCCTAATGCTTGCAGAGACTGCAGGCCCCACCGACTTTCTTTTCTCTTCCTAATTTTATTTTCCATTTATCTCTGGGGTTCGTTAATGAGCTGAGCAGAGAAACTACCCCACCCCCAGGCTGTCATCCTTTGCCAGGTGACCACGTGCAGCTAGAGAGCTCATGCAGCGTTCATCTGCGCTTAAGTCTCAGCTCTTGATTTCTGCTGGTTCCCTTACAGTAGCTTACAGTGTGCGCATCGTCCAACAGAACCATCAACAGGCCGGCAAGTTGACTCAGCACGTAAAGGGGCTTGCTGCCAAGAATAACAACCTGAGTTCTATTCCCCAGGACCCACCCGGTGGAAGGAGAGAACCAGCAAATTGTCCTCCGATGTCCACATGTGTGTGGTGGCACGTGCACGGCCCTCTCCCATAGATAAATAGATAAAGAAAGAAAGACAGATGTAATGACAAATAAAAATAAAATAATAAAGCTCTAAAAGAAAATTACATTCTTGGGGGGAGGGTAGTTACACTGAAAACAGCCTAGAATAAAATAAACTCGTAATGCTCATTTAAGGATTTTTAAAATTCCGTTTTATTTATTTTTAATCTTGTGTATTGGGAGAAGGTACATGTGGAAGTCGAGAGTTGGGCCTGTCCTTCAGCCGTGGGTGGTTGGCCACCATGTGGTCCAGGGGGTTGAGCTTAGGTTGCAGCGTTTGGTGGCAAGCGTCTTTACCATGATGCTTATTTGAAACTTCAACTGAGGCCTGGCATGTAGTACGGGCCTGTAATCCTGGCACTTGGGAGGCCGAGTAGTAAAAGGAGAGCAAGCCTAGCCTAGGCTGAAAATACAGGCTCAGGGCTAGAGCCCCAGAACGAACAAAACAGAACAACAAAACCCTGACGAAACAGAGCCACACAACAGCGACGACGACGGACGACGAGGACAACAACAACAACAACAAACTTGTCCCTCTCCTGGGCAAAGCAGGATAGGTTTGGAACCATCTACACCAAAGCTGTTTTAACTACCTTCTCCCACCAGAGGGCGCTAGCGCACCTTCTGACCTTACACTAATGAATGGCCATTTTTTTCCACTCCCCATAAAAACCACTTCTCTTTCTTTCTGAACCTCAAGGGGTCCTTTGCCTCCCCTGGGATGTACAGTCTTCCAACGAGAAAAAAAAAAAAATCATAACGTTGCCATGGCAACTCTGCCTTCCTTGTGTTTTTCTCCTTAGCTAATTGGCTTGGGATAGAACGGTTCTCCTGGGGGGCGGGGGGGGGGGACACTCACTCAGGGAGGGAGGTCCGGGAAGACTCCAAGACAATAGGCTCGTGGGGTGTGGCGCAGAGGGTACAGCGCCTCCTCTTAGCGCGCCCAGAGCCCGGGCTTCCGACCCCAGCGCCACATAAACCTGGCATCAAGCTCACACCTGTAATCACAGCCCTGGTGGGATGGAGGTGGGAGGATCAGAAATCCAAGGTTTTCCTTAGCTACATAGCAAGTTCAAGGCCAACCTGGGCATCCTGAGACATCACTCCCTCGCCCCCCCGCCCCCCTCCACCTCCTCTCCCCCATTCCCCCTCCCCGTTTAATTTTATAATCCCAGCACTCTGGAACCTGAGGCAGATCATCAAAAACTCAAGGACAGCCAGGATTAAGTAGTGAATTCCAGGCTACTCAAGGTTCAGAGTTAAACCTTGTCTCATTTTTTTTTTAAACGAGAGCCTTTTCCTGGCGACCCTTCCATATTTAGCCTTCGGAAGAGGGATGGGCTATTTATACATGGAAGAGCAATGGACGAGGTCCTGATGTGCCTGTAAGCTGCCTCCATCAAGAAGCCCCACTCTCAGCTGGGCGGTGGTGGCGCTTGCCTGTAATCCCAGCACTTGGGAGGCAGAGGCAGGTGGATCTCTTTGAGTTCGAGGCCAGCCTGGACTACAAAGCGATCCCGGATAGTCAAGGCTACATAGAGAACCCCTGTCTTGAAAAACCAAAAAAAAAAAAAAAAAAAAAAAAAAAAAAAGAAGCCCACTCTCAACTTCATTTGTATATATTTCCTGGTAGAGCATACGTGGCGCCCTGAGCTGTACGGAGACAGACCACCTAAACCAGGTGAGGTGGGGCAAGCCTGCAATCCCAGCACTCAGGAGGTGACCGTGTGAAGACCAAGGTCCATCCTCCACTTGGTAGAGACGCTGAGGCCAGCCTCGACTACATAAGACTCTGTCTGGGGTGGGTGGGGGCGGGGGAAGGACTATTCCATTCAGTTCTTTTAGCCTCTCTGACTCGGACGCCAAGCCTAATGACACACCCACATCTCGGTCATGAAGATAGGACATTTTACCTCTATTGCCATGACTAATGATGGGGGACTTAGAAACAAACACTAGGAGACACACCTTGAGGCATGCCTGAGCCGGAGTTTCTAGTGTCGTCCTGTGGGCTAGGGTCCTGGATTGCAGCACTCTCCTGCTGCCATGGCCCCGCCTCCCTAACCCCCATAATGGACTCCCTCAAACTGTGAACCATAATAACCCTTTCCTTCATGAATTTCTTGTGTCAGCCAGTGAGGGAAGACACCTGCCTGAGGATGAAAACGATGCCTTTTTAGCCAGGTGTGGTGGTACATGCCTTTAATCCCAGCACTGGGGAGGCAGAGGCAGGTGGATTTCTGTGAGTTCAAAGCCAGCCTGGTCTACAGAATGAGTCTAGGACAGCCAGGCCTAACACAGAGAAATCCAAGACAGAGAAATCCTGTTTTGGAAAACAAACAACAAACAAAGAAAGAAAAGAAAACTAAGCCTTTAAATTACAGGGTGTACGTGTGTGTGTGTGTGTGTGTGTGTGTGTGTGTGTGTGTGTGTGTGTGTTGCATGCATAGAGGTCAAAGGACAACTTGCAGAAGTCTCTCTCTGGATGGAACTCAGACTTGGCAGCAAGAGCCTTCATCCGCTGAGCCATCTCACTGTCCTGAAACTCATTCCTTTGTAAACTGACTTTAGTGTTAGTTGGTGGGGTTAGAGAGAGACCTCACTTGATAAAATGCCTGAGCAAGGACCAGAGTTGGGATTCCCAGCACCCTTGCAAATGCCCAGAAGGACATAACGGCCGGACTATCTCCCAGGGCTCAGAGAGCAGACGGCAGACATCCCCTGAACAAGCTGGCTAGGTACGCTAGCCGAGTTAGTGAGCTCAAGGCTCAATATGTAAGATGGAGAATAATCGAAGACTCTTGGCATCGACCTCTCAGCTCTACACACATAAACACATACATGTACTTTAAAAAAAAAAAAAGAGCGGGGTGGGGGTGGTGGGGGTGGCGCACGCCTTTAATGCCAGCACTTGGGAGGCAGAGGCAGGCGGATTGCTGTGAGTTCGAGGCCAGCCTGGTCTACAAAGCGAGTCCAGGACAGCCAAGGCTACACAGAGAGACCCTGTCTCGAACGTCCCCCCACCCCACCCCCCCAAATAGAAACAGTTTCTTTTAAAAGGACAGGATTGGGTATTAGTGAATTCCTCTGCCTGGGACACTGACCGATCTCTGCGGCCCCGCCCCCGACTCCCTTAAGGACTCTGTTCTGCCCTTTTCTCCTCTCTTGCGAAATCCCAGCTCCTTCAGCTTATCTTGCTTCTTAAAATAGAAGAGAGCCAATGGCCTCCATGACCTCTGTCTCCCCTCTTAGCATCCCTGCCTCACGCAGCTGAGAAAGGAGGGTGGCTTTCAACCTCTGATCCTCCTGACTCAACCTTCCCGGCGATGGGATCACAGTGTTCTCTGACCACACTTGGCTTAGGCAGTTTTCTGGGAAAGGGAACCCATGGTAGGCACGCACTGAGCTGAGCCACCTCCTCAGCTTTATAATCTTGGCCCCGGAAGGTCACAGTAGTTTTCTTCGTACTTCCTCCCCTGAATGAGCTCACCTGGTTTTATAATCCAATTATGTTGTATCTTTTACAAGATGGTGGTGTGTTGCTCTGCTTTGGGTGACTGTAACAAAATACAGGAGGCAGGGTAACCTTATCAGGGAAAGAGGTTTGTTTTGACTCAAGGTTCTGGAGGCACAAGGTTGAAGGGCTGCATCTGGTCATCGTGGTACCCAGAGGGCTCAGGTCACCAGAGGCCAAGAGCTAGGGAGCCTGGACATGTCCCCTCTGGCTTCTCTCTCTCCCTACAGAGCCACTGGAACGAAACCTTGGGGCCTGATAACAGATCTGGCTTGATCATGTCTGGAAGGCTCTACCCTTACAGACCACGGTCAGGTTAGGTTTTTGCTATGGATGGTGAAGGTTGTGGAGGTTTTACAGAGGGAGAAACAAGACAGAGACTCCTCATCCAGCATTCTCAGACTCCTAACTCCATCAAAGAAAAGGACTCCCAAGCTGGGGAGACGACTCAGTGGGGAAAGGCACTCTCTGTGCACACTCTGTAGCCTGAGTCAACCCCACCCCATAGGAAAAGCTGGAGACAGGGTCACCCAGGACTCTTCTACGTGATGGTGGGAGTCAGAGACAGGAGCATCGCCTGGAAGCTTCTGGGCCAGCTAACCTGCGTACTCAGCACGGAAAGATGAAACTCAACAAAGATGAGAGGAGATGATGACTTCTGAGAAGGCCCGCGTCGACGTATACACACACACACACACACACACACACACACACACACACACACACACCATATACACAGACATCCCACGTGCACACACTACACTCACCACATACATATGTCATTGTACACACCCACATCCCATGCACACACTGCACATTACACCATAGACACACACACACCAAGCGCACCCACCTACCCACACTGCACACACATACATGTACACACATGTACACTACACATACATCATACAACCAGAGCCCACGCACACACACTGCATACACCACACTCACACACATACACCACACACACACACATTTTAAAAAGACTTCTAGAAGCATCCATCATCCATTGTTTCCCGACCCTCCATAGAAGCTGTTCACTGGCTAGAGTATTTTCCTTCAGCCCCTGGTGTTCAGTGGGATATGGGAAATGTCTGTTCTTTGAATGGCCAGGGTTTGGCGGCAGAGACAGGCTCAGTGAGTAAAGCACGTGTACGTATGCATGAGGACCCAAGTTTGGATCCCAGGAACCAGGGTGAAGCTGGACACGGTAGGACATAAATCTGGAATCCCAGCATTCCCTCGGCGAGGAGGGAGGCGGAGGCAGGAGAATCCTGGAAATCCACAGGCCACATGCAGCAGCCAATAACAAAAGAGAGACCCTATCTCAAACAAGGTGGACTGACGCCAGAGGCTGCCCTGGGACCTCCACACACTGGCCATGCCATGCACACGGCCACACAGCCACGGACATGGGTGCACACACATGATATACACATATGAAGACTAAGTGAGTAAGTAAAGAAATGACTGGGATCAGTGCGTGAGTGCGTGTGTGTGTGTGTGTGGGGGGGGGGTGTTTGTGTGTGTTGCATGTGTATGTCATGCAGGGAGAGGCCATAGGTTAACCTTGGTCTTCTGGATGTCATCCACCTTCGGTTTTGTTTTCTTATTTGTGTGAGCTTCTATTAGCTTTGTCTTAGGGTTTATTCTGAGTGACAGTTCAAGGGTGCATCGTCCCATCACGGCGAGGAGGCGCTTAAAAGCGGATGGTCACATCCCAGCCACAACCGGGAAGCAGAGAACAAGGAACGCACGCTGCTGTGCAGCTCCCTTCTCCACCAAAGCGGTTCAGGATCCCAGCCAGGGAATGGCGCCGCCCACGGTGGGCAGGCCATGCCACCCCATTTAACGTAATCTAGGTAACTGCCCATGGGTATGCCCAGAGGCCTGTGTCTCGGATGAGGGATTCTATAGTCTGTGCAGTCGACTGTCTATGCTACTCATCACAGACCGTTTAAGCTGGGTGGCCAGCCAGCCCCAGGGACCCACCTGTCTTCCCAGCACCGCCACCCTCTTGTCAAAACGAATGTCACAGCCCTCCCCGTGTTTTTTTTTAAAGGTCCCCGGCAATGGGACCCCACCCCATGCCACCTTCCCCTTCCAGAACCGCCCTCTCTGGAATCTAACCCCGGTCCACTTCCTCCAGGAAGCCCTCTGGGATAGAGCTATTCACAAACAAATCTCTCTTACCCAAGTCTCCCATGCTCTCGCGTATGTGGGCAGCGAGCATGCCACTCATCCTATCTGGCCGGGAGAGTAGGGCCTTCCTTCCCTGGCTGAGCCTCGTCCGCCCTCCCCTCCCCCACCCTCACACGGTGCCTTGTGCGTGGAGGATGCTGGCTTGTTAAGCCTAATTGAATCACTGCTCCTCTCTGCGGAGCTCTGCCTGCTTTCCTTGTGAGCAGGGCCAGGCCTCCCGCACCCTTGCTCTGGAAGGAAACAAAGCAAAAGGAACTGGCCGGCAGGCCTTCTTTCTCCACCCTGGAGGACCTAGGACTTATAAATCCTGCTTTTCCATCTCTGGCTCTTTTCCGGTCACACTCTGTCTCTAAAGACCTAAAGGATGGGGCGGACAGAAGTATGAGATTAAGCCGCTGGTTCCGAGTTTATCGTGTGATAAATAAATAAGCCTCAAGGAATGCCGAGACGGAGGACAGTTGCGGGGCGGGGGGGGGGGGGGGGGGGGGAGTGTCAGATCTCTGAGTCCATTAACAATGTGGCTTTTAGACAACCTCCTCCGCCACCCCAGGGGAGGGGGATCCTACATACCCCACAGGGGCTGTGAGACTCTGTAGATGGAGTTTAAGTGACACCACCCCCCCCCCCCAGGTGGGGCAGGTCTAGTTCATCTGTGACGATGACACAGCAGCTGGAGGGGGGTTGGGGGGGGGGGAGGAAGAGGCGGGGCGGCAGCTTCCTAGGATGAGCTGCCAGACAGGAGGCTGGTCTCACAGGGGAGCCCAACAGGGAAGGAAATTTACTGCCTGTGCTGGAGCCAGAGAAAGTGGAATTGAACTTGGGCGATAATCAGTCTGATTAGGTTTGTGCCTCCTGGAGGGAGCCAGAGGGAGGGAGGGTAGAGGAGCCAAGGAGGGGGTGGGGGGGTGGGGGGGGGAGTGTTGGGAAGCCAAGCTAGCTAGCTAGCATAGAGGTGGAAGCCCCAGAGGTTTCCTGAGGTCAAGAGCAACTGGAGGACCTGGAGCCGGGGTGGGGACACACTGTCTCTCCCTTTCTCCCCCTCTCTCTCTCTCCCTCTCTCTCTCTCTCTCTCTCTCTCTTTCTCTCTCTCTCTTTCTCTCTCTCTCTCTCTCTCTCTCTTTCTCTCTCTCCCTCTCTCTCTCTCTTTCTCCCTCTCCCTCTCCCTCTCCCCCCCCCTCTCTCTATAAGATGAAGCAGGAACATCAGCTCAAAGTAAGTTCTAGGCCAGCCTGGGCTACACAGTGAGTTCTGTGTCAGCTGGTCTCCCCCAAGAACAAGAAAAGAACAGTGGTGGGGGTCAGGTAGACTGAGGGACGAGCAAACCCCAAATGTACAGGGCACGAGTGTGTGAGGAGCAGTTACCAGCTAAGTATACATGGGCTCAGCTGCACATGGTAAGGGAGCTGGGAGCAGGGGGCAGAGGGCCGTGGGCAGAGCTGGAGGGCCCAAGATGTCTCCTCCCTGTGTTGGCTTACAAGGCAGGTGCTAGCACGATGAAAAAAAGACTCAAGATTTGTCACCAGAGTAAGGTGTGATGGCACAGGCCCACTGAGATCCTACTTGAAAGACTGGAGGCAATAGGATGGAAGAAAGTTCAAGGCCAGTCTGGGCTACTAAGTGATACCCTGTCTCAAAAAGCAAAAAGAGGCCCAGGGCTGTGCCTCAGTGGTAGAGCTCCTGCCTAGAATCCCCCAGTGAGGGGCTAGGGTGTGGCTCAGTGGTAGAGCCCCTGCCTAGAATCCCACAGTGAGGGACTGGGGTGTGGCTCAGTGGTAGAGCCCCTGCCTAGAATCCCCCAGTGAGGGGCTGGGGTGTGGCTCAGTGGTAGAGCACTTGCCTAGAATCCCCCAGTGAGGGGCTGGGGTGTGGCTCAGTGGTAGAGCACTTGCCTAGAATCCCCCAGTGAGGGGCTGGGGTGTGGCTCAGTGGTAGAGCAGCTGCCTAGAATCCCCCAGTGAGGGGCTGGGGTGTGGCTCAGTGGTAGAGCCTCTGCCTAGAATCCCCCAGTGAGGGGCTGGGGGTGTGGTTCAGGGATTAAAGTGCACAGGATGCATGAAACTCTTGCTTTAATCCTCAGTGCAGGGGAAAACAATGACAACAACAGCTACACATGTGGTCCCCACATCACCTTGCTCACCATCTTCTGGCGTCCCCAACTTGTAGGCTCATCACCTTCCTTTCAGCATAGCTCCCATTGTTAGCTGGCATCCCCTCAGCATATGTGTCTTTGTGTCCAAATGTCCCCTTTCAGTAAGAGCACCTTTTAGACTAAGGGTCCACCCTATTTTAGTATGAGCCAACCTGTTTGGTGTCATTGCTGTAAATACTTGGAGACAGAATCTCACAGATGCCAGCCTGTTCTTGAACTTACGATCATCTTGCCTCAGTCTGCCAGTCTTCTTATATGATCTCTTTACACTCTGGGCGGATCAGTGTGCAGAAGGAATATCTTGTATTGTAGAGGAATTTTAATTCAGAACATGGCTGCTCTGGCAAGAGATCACGTCCAAAGCCCTCCTAGGTCTATGTGCTTTGGCTGGAATAAAAACAGAGGCAAGCAGATTTGAGTTCAAAGCCAGCGTGGTACTGAGCAAGTGTCACGTAAAGAAAAGCTTAGGTCCAGGCATGGGGATACGTGACTTTAATCCCAAACAATGAAGGTAAAGTTAGTTTGTAGAAGGAAGCACCCATGTTTGAAAGTGACATCTAATTGAGTGGCAGAAAAAGTGATGAATCAGAGAGAGATTGGACAGAATAGGATACTTCCAACTCTCATGAGAAGAGGGAGGAAAGGAAAGTTATTTGAGGGGCAACGCAGAGAGAGAGAGAGAGAGAGAGAGAGAGAGAGAGAGAGAAGGAGGAGGAAGAAGAAGAAGAAGAAGAAGAAGAAGAAGAAGAAGAAGAAGAAGAAGAAGAAGAAGAAGAAGTTGTTTTACCAGGACAGTAACAGAGAGATGGGTTACAGAGAAAGAACAAGCAGGAGACAGGTGAAGATGGATGAGCCAGAGAAGGAGAAGGGAAGAGCCAGGAGATCAGAGCAGATTGCTGGAGTTAGTCTGAAGCCAAGCAGAGCAATTTAGGGGCCAAGATAGAAGCCAGATTGAATCACTCAGCTGGGAGAAGAGTTAAGAGTCAGAACAGCTGAGTAGAACCAGCCAGTTTTGAGCTCAGAAATCACAAGAAAGGGTGAGCTTATTACACAGTCATTCTCAGAGGCTGAACACATTCTCGGCCTAGGTTATACTGTACAGAGGCTAGAAGCTTCCAGGCCTAAGCCTAGGTTAGCAGACAGAGGCAGTAAGCCTCTGAGACAACAACCGAAACAGGCGAATAAAAGTTCCTTTTAGAGTGTATCGTGTGATGGAGCACCTGCCAATAATACATCCAATGTCCTATAGCTTAGGCAGGAAATGGGAGGTGGGACGTGCAGTAGGCAGAGAGGATTCTGGGATAGAGACAGGTGTGGAGATTAAGCTGGAGAGATGTGAGGACGCATGGTACCTGAGCTCAGGTAACCAGCCACATGGCAGAATGTGGATTAATACAAATGGGTTATTAAGTTATAAGCTAGTCGGAGAAGAGCCTAGCTATATGACCAGTGTATTTGTAAATAATATTCTGAGTCTCATGAGTCATTATTTCCAGGGAGCTGTGGGGGCAGGGGGGAAAACACTGTGACCTATCACAACGCTAGTGGTCTTTGCCTCAGATGCCATCATTTATAAGATAATGGCCTCTCTGTGTTTCACATTTAGTCAACTAATGATTAACTTTTATGGTCAAGTCTTGCTGTGTGTGTGTAGAGGTCAAACAAGAGCTTATAGGGGTCCGTAGTTCTCTCCTTCTCAGGAATCAAACCAGGGATGTCAGGCTTGGTAGCACGTGCCTTTGCTCACCGAGCCATCTCACAGGTCCCGGTCACTCCATTTTTACAAGTGAGACACTAGGGTCCAAAGGAAGAAGTGACCTTCCTGGACCTACCCAGGTGTCCTGTGGCTGCTGAGGATGGGAGCTGGTCAGTGTCTGTGTGGCTGCTTTATGGGATGGTGTCCGCTTGGCTGAGCAGATGGGAGCAAGCAGGAAAAGGCGTCGACATGGACTGTGGGGGCTAGAGTGGAAAGCCTCTTGAACGTCCTCCTACTGGTGTGGTGGTGGTTCATGCCTGCAGCCCCAGTACTGGGGAGGTAGAGGCAGGAAGAATAGAAGTTCAAGGTTATCCTCTGCTAAATCTCAAGTAGGACACCAGCCTGACCTAAAAGAGACCCTGGCTCAGAACAAAAAAAAAAAAAAAAAAAAGGAAAGGGAAGGTCCCCTCCCATTTTGTGGATGTGCAGGCTCATGAGAGAGAATTACTTTGGTTTTTTTTTTTTAATTAAAATTTTATTTGTTTTTATTTATGTGCTCAGGTGTGTGTGTGTGCGTGCTCACACACACACACACACACACACACACACACACACACACACACGTGCACGTACATGCTCCTTTACCCACTGACTCATCTTGCCAGCCCCCTGGGCTGTTTCTTAAAGACATCTAGATTCATCCTCCTGAGGGTTTTGAGGATAAGCGCGTCTGTCAGCTAGGCAGTGGTGGCACAGGTCTGTAATCCCAGCCCTCTGGGAGACAGAGGCAGGAGGAGTGCTGGGAGATCAGGCCAGCCTGGTCTACAGAGTGAGTTCCAGTACAGCCAGGGCTAAAACTGAGAAACCTTGTCTTGGAAAAAAGACAAGAGAGAGAAAGGGATGGAAGGAGGGAGAGAGGGAGAGAGGAAGAGAGGGAGAGAGGGAGAGAGAAAGAGAGAGAGAGAGAGAGAGGGAGAGAGAGAGGGAGAGAGAGAGAGAGAGAGAGAGAGAGAGAGAGAGAGAGAGAGAGAGAGAGAGAGAGCTCGCAAGAGAAAAAGGGCTGAGAAACTGACCAATGCTTGAAATGCCCAGAGTGCCCACAAGGGGGCAGCAGAGTCCAGGCTCTGTCATAGAGTAGGCAGTAAAGTGGCCTGAAGTGGGAGGCCTTCTAAGGGCAAAATGGACACTAAATCTTGAAACCGGAAGGATAGAAAACGAAGGTCCTTTTCTTTCTGTGCCACGCCTTTAACCCCAGCATTCAGGAGGCAGGTGGATCTCCATAAATCAGAGGCCAGCCTGATCCACACAGCAAGTCCCAGGTCCTCCAGGGCTACGTAGTGAGACTGTGTCTCAAAGATAAATAATTAAGGGGCCTGGAGAGATGGCTCAGCAGTTAAGATGACTGGCTGTTCTTCCAGAGGACGGGGGTTCAATTCCCAGTACCTATATGGGAGCTCACAACTGTCTGTGACTCCAGTTCCGGGGCGGGGGGAGGGGGGGGATCCGACACCCTCACACAGACACACATGCAGGAAAAAAACACCAATGCACATAAAACTAAAAATGAAGTAAAGGGAATAAATGTGTAAAACAAAATCATTCCCAAGGATGGGAGGGAGGGCTCGGTGGGTGAAGTGCTCGCTGTACAAGGGTAAGGACCTGAGTTAGGATCCACAGAATTAGGTACAGACGCACCAGTAGCGCACACTTGGGATCTCTGTGTTCCTATGGGGAGCTGGGAGCCGGAGGAGGGAGAAGTTGGTGGCTTGGCTGGTTTGGCTTAGGCAGCAGGGAAGAAGAAGACATCTTGTGTTAAACACGGTGGAAGGGAAGGCAGAAGGTGCCAGAGGCTGTCCTCGTGCTCTCTGTGGCACATGGCTGCACTCTCACACGTGAACACGCGCATGCTCTCACATTTGCAAAGGTGAAAAGATTGGAAGTGTAGCAAGGCCATCTCAGCAGATAAAGGTGACGGCTACCAGAACCGAGTTCAAGCACCAGACGAAGAAGCTTAAACTTGTCCTAGGGGAACGTGGGGAACTTGCTTTTTTTATTTTTATTTTTTAATTTACTATTATTATGTGTATGTGGAGTGTGTGTGTGCACGTGGAGAGCAGAGGAGAAAGTCAGGTGCCTCTCTCTCTCTCTCTTTCTCTCTCTCTCTCTCTCTCTCTCTCTCTCTCTCTTTCTCAGACAGGGTTTCTCTGTGTAGCCTTGGCTGTCCTGGACTTGCTTTGTAGACCAGGCTGGCCTTGAACTCATAGCGATCCTCCTGCCTCTGCCTCCCGAGTGCTGGGATTAAAGGCATGTGCCACCACGCCTGGCTTCAACTCAGGTCTTTATGCTTGCCCAAAAAAGTGTCCTTATCCACCGAACCATCTGTCCATCCCCTGGAGAGCTTGATCATCTTCCTGCCTCAGGTGTGTGGAACGAGGTGGTCCCGCCTCATGACATTCCCATCAGCAAGCGGTGCTGGAGAAGGCTGGGTGTGGTGCCTTTCATGGATGACGCCAATCCCTTTCATAGTATTGAGGGTTGAATTACATCCCGGAGGGAAGAGAGGAACAGACAGCCCAGTACATGTGGTCCAGAAGCTTGTCTGATGGGACAACTAGAGAAGAATTCTAGAACGTGTGAAGCTTGCAGCCAATTTGCTTTGGTTGCTCTTACTTATGAGCATATGTGGGGAGAGATGTTAAGCGATGTTAAGAGCGTGATTGCTCTTACAGAGGAACTTGAGTTCACTTCCCAGGATCAAATAAAGACTCACAATAGCAATGTTATTCCAGTCCAGAGGCTCTGGTGCCATCTTCTGGCCATCACAGGCAATTGCACTCATATTCACATACTCACACACAGATGCACACACAATATGTATAATTAAAAACAAAATAGACATTAAAAAAATAAGCATATAATTCTATTTACATAGGAAAAATTAGAATGCACTCAAAAATCTTTAATTATACCCAACCTCAACGAAAATCTCAAAACTAAACAAGACCTTGTAAAGATAGATGTTCTATGTTTAAAAAAAAAATCAGTGTTTTCCATGGAGATAGGATGTCATCTTTCATAGAAGAGAGTTCGGCAGATGGTAAAATGCAATCCAATGTTCAAGCAACCGTTAACAGCAACAAGTAGGTGGGGAGCACTGTCCTTGGTGCTGAATGTGGGCCCAGGGGTAGGAGATCATCTCTGGACATGAGGTTCCGGGAGGCATCGCCTACCATCATTGTCATGCCCGCTGCAAGTTTCCATCCTGTCTGAGCTTCTGGCATCGCTGTCCTGCCTCCCTGGTCCTCATTCTTGATAACTACAGGGTCTCCTTGGGGGAATTCTCAAGGGAGGGTGTGTTCCGCCATGCTTAGTCAAGCAGGGCTCTCCTTGCCTCCTCTCCAGGGATCCATGCAAAACTGCTTTTGTGTTAGTGTTTACAATGATGTCATGACCACCTGGGGCCGCTGAATCTGCATCTGAAAAGAGAAACAGAGCGGGTAAGAGGGCTGCCCACGGAGGAACGTGAGACTTGGGTCTGCAGAAGCACTCAGGCGGAAATTTCTTTTTTAAAGTTATATTCTCTCTCCCTCCTTTCCTCCTTCCCTCCCTCCCTGTCCTTCACACACACCCCACCCTCTAACCGCCCCCCCCCCCACCGCCAAGGCAGAGTTTCATTGTGTAGCCCTGAGTGTCCTGGAGCTCACTTTGTAGACCAGACTGGTCTCAAACTCACAGAGATCCCCCTGCCTCTGCCTCCTGAGTACTGGAGTTAAAGGTGTGCACCACCACTCAGTCTTTCTGTCTTTCTGTCTTTCTTTCTTTCTTTCTGATACAGAGTCTCACTATGTAGCCCTGGCTAGCTTGGATCTTACTCCATAAACCAGGCTAGCCTTGAACTCACAGAGGTCCATCTGCTTCTGTCTCCCTGTCTTCTGGGCTAGAACTAAAGATGTGTGCTAGATCTACATTTTAGTGTGTGTGTGTGTGTGTGTGTGTGTGTGTGTGTGCGCGCGCACGCGCGCGCGTGCACATGCGTGCATGTGGAGGTTGAGAACAATAAATGGGAACCAGTTTCCTTTTTTTTTACCACGTGGGTCTTGGGGATTAAGCTCCAGTCATCAGGCTTGAAGACAAGCTTCTTTACCCACGGAGCTGTCTTGCCAGCCCCGGAATTTGTATTTATGTATTTATTTATTTATACAAACACACCATATTCTTCCTTCCTGGCCAGTTGGGTTTAGTAATAACCTATCCAGGAGTTTGTCCCATCTTCACCCCAAGGCTTCTTCTCCTATCCTCAAATATTCTACATATTTGAATAGAAATGTCTAGAGACGGAATCTCATGTAGCCCAGGCTAGCCTTAAACTCTTCCACTTCCCAAGCACTGGAGTGACAGGTGTCGCCCACCAGCTTATGAAAGGGTGGGGGCGGAACCCAGGGTCTTGAGCCTGCTAGGCAGGCACTCTACCAACTGAGCCACATGCCCAGCAGTAAACTGTAACTTTAAGCATCATATTTACTTGGTGATGGATACCCACAGTGCCAGCACTCAAGAGGCGTGGGACAGGAGGAGCACAAATTGGATGCCAGCTTGGGCTACATAGTCAGACCCTATCTCAAAAAATTTTTTTAAATTATATTAAAAAAGAGATTTATTGATTTTATTTTATGTGTATGGGCGTTTGCCTACATGGATGTAAATGCTGGTGCATGCCTGGTGCCTATGGGAGTCCTATCCCCTGGTGTCAAATCCCCTGGAACTCCGAGTTGCTTGGCTGTGAGCCAAACACAGAGCAGCAGGTGTGCTTCACCACTGGGCCATCTCTCCAGCCTCTCACCGCTCCCACCCCCCATGCCCACAAATTCCCTTTAACTAGGGCATCAAGGGCACAGAAACAAACAGAGTCTGAAGCTGGGGAAAGTACCCACTTCCTCTCCCCCAACTCTTGCTCTCCCCGGTAACAGCACTGCAGTGTGTTCCAGAGACCCCTGCCTGGACCAGCACACCGTGGCTTTGCTCGCCACCCAGAGGGTCCTGCCAGGTAGAGGGGTCTCTGGAGGGCTCAGGGCACAGGAGGCGGGCATCTCATCCAGGTTCTTCTTACCTTTCCTTCAGGATTTATACGGTTTAGGGAGGGCTGGAAGTTGCTGTACACGGAGCCCAAGGGAACGTAGTTTTCTCGCTCTAAGGGAGGAGCAAGCACAAGGTAACAGATGTTTAGGAAGAAGACAAGTGCGCACCAGCCCCATTGATGGGGGGCTCATCCCACCCCCATGAAACAAAAACCAATGGGGTGACAGACTGTTTAGATCGGTTGCTCCCCCATAGCTTCCTAGTGTAAGAACCTTAAAGCTATAGTCTGAGGTGTGTGTGGGTAGGTGTGGGGGTGTGAGTGCTTATAGTAATAACGCTCGAGAGGCGGAGGCAGGAGGATGGCAAGCTTGGGGTCAATGTGAGCCACACAGAGAGCCTAT
The DNA here is from genome assembly GCF_964271855.1 of Acomys minous. Taxonomy (NCBI): domain Eukaryota; kingdom Metazoa; phylum Chordata; class Mammalia; order Rodentia; family Muridae; genus Acomys; species Acomys minous. Next base: position 72,158,896 of record NC_140498.1, on the reverse strand, counting down.
ATCTCAAAAAATATGTAGAAAAGACTGGGCTTGAACTTGAGAAACCAGCTTCCTTTAGCCCCCAGGCCGCTGGAATTATGGGCCATCCACCACCAGACCGGCCATTTTTTTTTTTTAAATCGTTTTGAAACAGGGTCTCCTGCATCTCAGGATGGCCTCAAATTCACTATGTGGCCAAGGATGACTTTGGCTCTTGATCGTCCTGTCTGCTGGGATTACACAGGTGCACTGCCACGTCTGATTTATGTGGCGCTGGAGATCAGACCTCACGTACACTGAGCAAGGTCTCCAACCTGCCGACTCGCATCCCCAGCCCTATTTCTAGAAATAATAGTGCTTGAATTTAATGAAATATAATGTTAACCTCTTTTCTGAGAGGTAAGTCTCTTCTTCTTTTTGGTGTTTTGTTTTGTTTTGTTTTGTTTGAGACAGGCTTTCTCTGTGTAGACCAGGTTGGCCTCAAACTCACAGCGATCCGCCTGCCTCTGCCTCCCGAGTGCTGGGATTCAAGGCGTGCGCCACCACAGCAGGCTGATGCCAGTCTCTCTCCCCAATCTCCTACGTCTCCCACCCTTTCTCATCACTCTGAGTGTGAGCTCCACAGAGACTGCCAACATACCTTCATTGTGCTCAAAACCAACGTTGTAGCAGGCTCCAGGAGTTGTTCGGCCTTCCTCTTCACCCCACTTGTACATCTCGGACACTTTGGACCGTTGCCTATTGGTAGAAAACACCACGGAACCCAGTCATGATCACAGACGAGAGACAAGGACCCGAGATAAGACACAGCTCTGCTTCCAGCCACGCACCGTGCACCGTGCACCGGGATGGAGATTGCGGAGGACAGAGGATGCGGAGAAAGAGGAGGATTGGGAAGGCGAAGGAAGTGGCCGCCAGCGCCTTACCTTCGCGCCTCTCTTCTGAAGCGGATGGAAAACACAAACAGGACAACCAGGATCACCAGCAGCACTGCCACGCCGCCTCCCACGAGCCCGTACACCAGGCTTTTCTGGACGCCCCAGTCGCAGTTTTCTCCGCTGTACCAGTGAGTGTCTGTGGTCAGGCAGCTGAGAGAGGAGAAGACAGACAGAGGGAACAGTCAGGCATGCTCTGGCCTCGTGGGAACCTAAATGAGAGGTGAACTTTGAACGGAGTCCCGGAGTCCTGAGGGTGGCAGCGGTCCAGGACCTAAGGCAGTTGCTCTAACCTCGAGTTCCCTTGCCGCGCACCCCAAGCCGGCCCGTCTATCTGCTCACTCAATGTTTTCATGGTTGAGTCCTATTTGCAAACACCCTCATTCCCAGTTTTGCTCCGCAGCCTGGGTTTCCTGCCCCCCCCACCCCAAGTTCTATGGGCGTCCCTTCCCCGGCCCACCTCTTATCCAAGAAACTGTCCCAGAATAACCTGTCAGTCCCCTGCCTGCCCCCCCCCCTCTCTCTCTCTCTGTGTGTGTGTGTGTGTGTGTGTGTGTGTGTGTGTGTGTGTGTGTGTCTTTCTACCATGTGGATCCTCGGGATTGAATTCAGGCCTGGTGGCAAGTGCCTTTGTACCCACCTCTCAGGCCCATGGGGCACGTGTACTTTCTCTGAACAGGATGCCCTGTGTTCTCTGCTGGAATGGGGACCTCCTAAAGCTAGAGCATGGCTCATTCTGTCTTAGAGTTTCTCCTACCAGTTGGACGGTTCCTGACCCACATCAGTGTACTCTGGACTTGGCCATGCCTGTGCCTTTAGCATCCCCCCCCCCACACACACATGCACACACATGCACAACTCAATTCTTTCATAACTCTGTACTTGGAAGAGATGCAGGACCCACCCTACAGGCAGAGTGGACACTCACAGGCACCGGGGGCCGCTCCGCTGCAGCTGGCATTTGCCATAGTTGCAGTTCATGGAGATATTGTAGCCTGTTGAGCAGGCTGTGACACAGTACAACTTATTGTCCTTTTCCTCCAGTGTGACATACTTTGCAAAGTCCTCTCCAGCCTTCTCCTGGCATGCCTCTGAGGGGAACATGAAGAACAGTTAATAATTGGGAAGCCAGGCACACTGCCCAGCTCCTCCCTGCCAGGCTCCTCCCTGCCAGACTCCTCCCTGCCAGGCTCCTCCCTGCCAGGCTCCTCTCTGCCTGGCTCCTCCCTGCCCACACCCTCCCTGCTCAGCTCCTCTTTACCTGGCTCCTCCCTACCTCCTGGCCTGCTCCTCCCTGCTCCTCTTCTCCCTCCCTGGCCTTCCCCAGAACCATTTGCATCACATTACATACTTTCAAGATCCACAGTGAGTGAAACGTTTTGCACCCGGGTGTCCTCTGGGTTGAAACACAGGAAAGCTGTGAAGGAAACACACAGAGCCCTTTATCACCTTCAGTGCCTGTTAGAGAGAGGAAGGGCTGGGACACTACAGTGGTTTAGGTGTGACGTGTTCTCTGCAAGCTTGTGTGTTTGGGCCCTTGGTTTCCAGATGATGCTGCTGTCTGGGGAGGTTGTGGAACCTTTTAGGCATGGGGCTTCCCTGCGTCAATGTAGGAGCCAGGCTGGGTGGTTGTAGGCTACGACGTCATTTTGGCCCAAGCCTTCTGCTTTGAGGATTTATTTATTTATTTATTTATTTATTTATTTATTTATTTATTTTTAAGACAGCGTCTCACTGCATGTGTAGCTCTGCCTGTCCTGGAACTCAATATGTGGCCAGGTTGGCCTTGAACTCAGAGAGATCCGCATGCCTCTAACTCCCCAAGGGCTGAGTTTAAAGACACCACCATGTAAAGCAGGTCAGGATTTCCAGAAGGAGCAGCAGACAGCAGGCTCTCACTAACACAGGGCTGCCTGCGGCAATGCCTTTCCTGTCTAGGGGAGACTGTATCCCTGCAAACCAGGAGCCCAGATAAAGTCTTCCTCTTTTGAGTTGTTTCTGCCAAGTTTGGCCACAGAACTTTTAACTAGTGGGCGTGAAGGTGAAGATGGGCGTGAAGGCAGGAGGGGATGCTAGGCTCCTTCTCCTCCACGTGGCCACACTCAGGGCATCCTGTGGCTCCTCCTGTGCCCACACCCAACTCTGCCCCAATCCCCACACTGCTCATTGTATTTAGAAGATTTTACTCTGCAGCAAATCACAGCATTGCCTCAGCATCCAGCAGCCTCATCTGTCTCGGGTCCCCTTAATGTTAACGCTCTGCAGGAATCCTCCATCCTGTGCTGCTCTGTGCTCTACCATCCAAGGCTTTCTTGGAGTATGACAGAAGTGACAAGGCCCAGCTCAGGACACAGATCCCAGGGTCCCACAGTCTCCACCTGCCTTCCTTCACTGCACCTCACCTGTCTCAGGGTCAAGCATCAGGGAGGTGGAGTGATGAAGGGGTGACTCTGAGAGAGAGCTTCCTTCCAGAAGCACTTTACCTGAACAGCTGTTGTTAGAGATTGTATGTTCTTTGGTTGCATTCACGGTTGTTTGCTCCACAGTTTTACTGATTTCCTCTAACACACTTTCATATTCTGGGGTGTACGTGGCCTTCAGGATGACATCATAATCCACGACGATACTGCCTTTCCTGGGGGAGGGAAGAGCGGTACCCTTGAGCATCCTCCTGTGGTCATCCCTGGTACTCTTCCTTTCCATCCCTTCCCCCCCCCCCCACAAACAGGATCTGCCTCCTCTACAATCCTGGGAAGGATTCCAGGCAAGAGGATTGAGGGCTCGAGGCTAACCTGGGCTATGTAGTGAGTTCAGGCTAGCCTAGAGTGCAGAGCAAAATTTTATCAGGAAATATATGGACAAAGGGAAAGAGACAGAGACAGAGAGACAGAGGCAGACACAGACATAGAGACAGACACAGAGACAGAGACACACAGAGGGAAACAAACCATTACACACATACGTGTACTGGGGAGCCCTGGAGAGATAGCTCAGCTTCCTAATGAAGCCTCTGTTGTATAAGCATGAGGGACTGAATTGAGGCACTATGTAAAAGATGCATTTCGTGTTTGCATCTGGAACTCTGGCTCCAGGGAGAGGATGGACCCCTTGATCTTTTTGGCCAGTAAGCCTAGCTCAATTGATGAACCCTGGGCTACATAAGAGACTCAGTCATTAGAAGTAGGGTGGAGAGAGACCAAGGAAGGCACCCAGTGTGGATGGACCTCTGGCTTCCACATGTACACACACACACACACACACACACACACACACACACACACACACCACACAATTTAGATAGGCAAAGATATTACACAGGAAAACAAAATCGCACAAGGACCCAGCATCTCGGACTACTAGGCTTCCAGAGCTGTGAGCCCAAGAAAAGGTTGCTATTCAAGCTCCAACCACCTGTATTCCTGTATAAAGCCCATTGTGGGGTAACACGGGCAGCCCCCCTGTTCCCATGCAAAAGGCAGCCTTCCTTCCTGACCCAGGTACTCACCTCAGGCTTTTGATGATAACCCCTTCATACTCCGGGATCCCTTTATAGATTGAATCCATCTGCAAGACAAGGCAGTGTGTCACCCCAGAGGGCCCCACCGCGGGGGTCAGTCCTCCCACATCCTCATCCCACCTGCCAGGGACACGGAGACCAAATAGAAATTTCCCTTGTCAGGAGACCAGGCCTGTCCTGGTACCCTCTTGCAGCTCCCAGGCAAGTCTTGCTTCCCAGCCCTCCCTCACCTGCCCTGGCCAGCTCTGAGGACCTGGGAAAGCTGAGAGGAACACACATAGAATATTCTCAGCTGCCATCTTAACCCCTCCACTGACTAGCCCTTGGGGAGTCTCCCAGGGTTACCTGTTCTGTGAATGTCTTATTAAACTCCTTGAATGCCTGGGATTCTTGGCTATTCAGCTCTTCGCTGTACGTGTGACTGGTTACTTTCACGGTCACTTCCACAGCTGCAGAGACATCCACTAAGAGGGACAGACAGAAGCAGCAACCATTGAGATGGACACTTACTAATGAAACTCTCACCCCCTGAAAGCCCAGCCTGGACGCAAGGAATGTCTTCAGGCTTGGCTCCAAGAGCCATCCTGCCTGCCTCTGGTTTTTGTTTGTTTGTTTATTTTTTTTTTCATCTAAAAATTATTTTTAATGTTGTTGCCACTAGGTAAAAGTACAATATGGGGTGACCGGAGTGTGTGACTTTTGTAGGGGACTGGAGTTCAGTTCCCAGCACCCCTGTCAGGCAGCTTACAATCACATTAACTCAAGTTCTAGGTCATCCGCCACTTTCTTCTGGCCTCTGTGGGTGCCCACACATGTGGCACATGCACTCGGCATGTGCACACACACATAAATAAATCTTTTTTAAAAATATGGGCCGTAAGAGGTAGGGCAAGGACAGGTGCCTGATGGGTACTTTCTATGTTTGGTACTGGGAAGCGAGAGCCCTGCCCGCACTTTGTAGTCCTACTGAATTTTCACTTACCTATCTCAATGTTATCCATCACATCCTCACACCTTGGCCCGTGGAAGAGGCCGGTGCATTGACATTTGAGCCCGTCCCACGAGCCTCCATTCTGGCAGTTGACAACAGGGACTCTCTCCTCACAGAACTTCCCCGAGAAACCGTTGGGGCAGAAGCAGACCTGCCCTGTCCAGGTCCCTCCGTTCAGGCAGTTCACTGCAAGAGACAGATCTAGCACTCAGGTTTGCATAGCATGTTACAACGTGACATGGTTCAGACCCTGCTGCCCCCTCACTCCCTCCTTCCTGGCTCCCCCCCCCGCCCCCGTTTCCTTATTTTTCTTTCTTTTCTTTTCTTTCTTTCTTTCTTTCTTTCTTTCTTTCTTTCTTCCCACTTTCCCTCTCTCAATGTCTACTTTCTGAGACTTTCACTCTGTAGTACTTCTGGCTGGCTTCGAACTCGTAATCCTCTTGCCTCAGCCTCCTGGGTCCTTGGATTAGAGGCCAGGAATGTGCCACCATGTCTGGTCTACACCCAGAGCCCCTGTGTAATCAGACACTCCAACAAGACCCTATATCCACAGGATACTCGGCGGCGTCACCCTCACTGCACAGACAGAAGAAGGTAGGCGGAGTCCAATTCAAGCGTCCAGACCAGGTCAAGGCTGACTTGACCCCGTCTCCGAGCCCAGTTTGCATCACATCAGCTGTGAAGTAAGTGACGTATTGGAAGCAGAGACGGAGACTGAGTGGGCTGGGGCAGCTGACCAGTGGAGGTTCCACCAAGGGTGAGAATGGCCGTTGTCACCAGAGCACGGAGCTTGAGGGAGTTGATGTTGTTTAGCTAGCTAGGCAGTAGTTATGCATAACGCATGGTCTGTGGAGATCAGCTTGAAAAGCTAAAATTCTTTTCTCCTTGTCTTATTTACTTAATGCAGTGTGTGTGTGTGTGTATTTGTGTGTGTAGGACAGGTTGATGTGTGTGTGTGTGTGTGTGTATGTGTAGGACAGAGGTTGGTGTGTGTGTGTGCATAGGACAGGTTGATGTGTACATGTATGAGTGTGTGTGTGTGTGAGTGTGTGTATGTAGGATAGAGGTTGATCTGTACACGTGTGTGTGTGTGTGTGTGTGTGTGTGTGTGTATAGGTTGATGTGTGTATGTGTGTGTGTGTGTAGGACAGAGGTTGGTGTGTGTGTGCATGTGTGTATAGGACAGGTTGATGTGTACATGTGTGAGTGTGTGTGTGTGTGAGTGTGTGTGTGTAGGATGGATTGATGTGTGTGTATGTGTGTGTGTGTGTAGGACAGAGGTTGGTGTGTGTGCGTGCATGTGTGTATAGGACAGGTTGATGTGTACATGTGTGAGTGTGTGTGTGAGTGTGTGTGTAGGATGGGTTGATGTGTGTGTGTGTGTGTGTAGGATGGGTTGATGTGTGTGTATGTGTGTGTGTGTGTAGGACAGAGGTTGGTGTGTGTGTGCATGTATGTATAGGACAGGTTGATGTGTACATGTGTGAGTGTGTGTGTGAGTGTGTGTGTAAGATGGGTTGATGTGTATGTGTGTGTGTGTGTGTGTGTGTGTGTGTAGGATTGATGTGTGTGTGTGTGTGTGTAGGATGGGTTGATGTGTGTGTGAGTGTATGTGTGTGTATGTGTGTGTGTGTGTAGGATGGGTTGATGTGTGTATGTGTGTGTGTGTGTGTGTGTGTGTGTGTGTAGGATGGGTTGATGTGTGTGTGTGTGTGTAGCCCAGTGACTCTCAAGGATCCTTCTGCATCTGCCTGCAGGTACCAGGATTGCAGATGCGCTCTAGCCTGCTCATCTTTTTACCTGGGATGTGGAGTTCTGGGTTCAGGGACAGATCCTTGCATGGCCAGCACTTTACTGACTGAGCCATCTTCCCAAGCCTCACTCATTCACTACTCACTCATTTATCTACTGATTCATTTTGGGGACCTCTCTCCCTCCCCGCCCCCCTCTTCCTTATATAGTTTGGGCTACGCTGGAACTCACTATGTGGCCCAGATTGTCCTCAAATTATCAATCTTCCTGCCTGAGCCTCCTAAGTGGGTGGACTGCAGGCTCCAGCCACCACTTGCGCATCAGCTAATGTTTTGGAGCATTTAGGTCGGTACAATATTGAGTGCATATAGAAGGACCTTTCTCAATTTGGAGGGGGACTAGAAAGGACACCTCACATAATGACCTGCATACTTTATACAAAATATAATATACAACACATATAACAAGACAGGAATACACTGCAGGGTAACAGAGGGTGCATTGGAGCCGGTACCATCGAAACCAGAGTGAGGCTTGTGGAAGAACCAAAGGATGGAATTGGGGAGGACACAGAGTCCTTCATAGGCATGGACATAGAGTTCAGAGACATAAAAAAATGACAGATGGTGGTGGAAGACAGGAGCCAAGGCACTTGTGATTGAAACTGGCTGGTGGGCAATGTGAAGTGTGTGTGTGTGTGTGTGTGTGTGTGTGTGTGTGTGTGTGTGTGTGTGTGAAGACAGAAGAAAGAAAACCTCCCATGAAAAAGACAAAACATTGGAAAGGAAAGAAAGAACATTAGAGTGTAGGTTAGGAATGTAAAGACAATGTGGTATATTATGATTATGAGTTAAAACAAAAAAAGATGCACTGAGATGTTAAAAAAAAAACAAACAGGCACGAGCAAAAACAGAACAGAAAAATGAGCTTGGAAATACACGTAAAAACAGAAGGTGACCAGGATTTTAAAAATGAAAAAAAAAATGATATAAGAAGGAACTATTGAAAAAAGCATTGAAGATTTAGTAAATAGATAACTGCAATATACAAAGGAAAGAAAATTTAAAATGACAGTCATATAATATCACTAGGTGAAACAAACATGAAAATCAGAAACACAACACCAGAAAAAAATTAAACGTACACAACATCTTACCTACAGTAGTGCTGACACGAGGAGACGTGGTCGGTTTAGATGTAGTGGTGGACACATGGGTAGTGGGGGGATCAGTGGTAGTTGTACCTAGAGAGGTGGTGGTGAGGTCTGTGGTAGTTGTAGTTATTGGAGTAGAGGTAATGTGTGTAGTAGTTTCTGTCACAGGGGTGGAGGTGACATCTGTCGTTGTTTCTGTGACAGGGGTGGAGGTGACATCTGTCGTTGTATCTGTGACAGGGGTGGAGGTGACGTCTGTAGTTGTTTCTGTGACAGGGGTGGAGGTGACCTCTGTCGTTGTTTCTGTGACAGGGGTGGAGGTGACCTCTGTCGTTGTTTCTGTGACAGGGGAGAAAGTGACGTCTGTCGTTGTTTCTGTGACAGGAGTGGAGGTGACCTCTGTCGTTGTTTCTGTGACAGGGGTGGAGGTGACGGGTGTAGTTGTTTCTGTGACAGGGGTGGAGGTGACCTCTGTAGTAGTTTCTGTCACAGGGGTGGAGGTGACCTCCGTAGTTGTTTCTGTGACAGGGGTGGAGATGACATCTGTAGTTGTTTCTGTCACAGGCGTGGAGGTGACGGGTATAGTTGTTTCTGTGAAAGGGGTGGAGGTGACATCAGTAGTTGTTTCTGTGACAGGGGTGGAGGTGACCTCTGGAGTAGTTTCTGTGACAGGGGTGGAGGTGACATCAGTAGTTGTGTCTGTGACAGGGGTGGAGGTGACTTCTGTAGTTGTTTCTGTGACAGGGGTGGAGGTGACATCAGTAGTTGTGTCTGTGACAGGGGTGGAGGTGACTTCTGTCGTTGTTTCTGTGACAGGGGTGGAGGTGACTTCTGTAGTTGTTTCTGTGACAGGGGTGGAGGTGACCTCTGTCGTTGTTTCTGTGACAGGGGTGGAGGTGACATCTGTAGTTGTTTCTGTGACAGGGGTGGAGGTGACCTCTGTCGTTGTTTCTGTGACAGGGGTGGAGGTGACCTCTGTCGTTGTTTCTGTGACAGGGGTGGAGGTGACCTCTGTCGTTGTTTCTGTGACAGGGGTGGAGGTGACGTCTGTCGTTGTTTCTGTGACAGGGGTGGAGGTGACGTCTGTAGTTGTTTCGGTGACAGGGGTGGAGGTGATGTCTGTAGTTGTTTCGGTGACAGGGGTGGAGGTGACGTCTGTAGTTGTTTCGGTGACAGGGGTGGAGGTGACGTCTGTAGTTGTTTCGGTGACAGGGGTGGAGGTGACCTCTGTCGTTGTTTCTGTGACAGGGGTGGAGGTGACGTCTGTCGTTGTTTCTGTGACAGGGGTGGAGGTGACGTCTGTCGTTGTTTCTGTGACAGGGGTGGAGGTGACGTCTGTCGTTGTTTCTGTGACAGGGGTGGAGGTGATCTCTGTAGTAGTTTCTGTGATAGGGGTGGAGGTGACCTCTGTCGTTGTTTCTGTGACAGGGGTAGAGGTGACGTCTGTAGTTGTTTCTGTGACAGGGGTGGAGGTGACCTCTGTAGTTGTTTCTGTGACAGGGGTGGAGATGACATCTGTAGTTGTTTCTGTCACAGGCGTGGAGGTGACCGGTGTAGTTGTTTCTGTGACAGGGGTGGAGGTGACATCAGTAGTTGTTTCTGTGACAGGGGTGGAGGTGACCTCTGGAGTAGTTTCTGTGACAGGGGTGGAGGTGACATCAATAGTTGTGTCTGTGACAGGGGTGGAGGTGACTTCTGTAGTTGTTTCTGTGACAGGGGTGGAGGTGACGTCTGGAGTAGTTTCTGTGACAGGGGTGGAGGTGACATCCGTAGTTGTTTCTGTGACAGGGGTGGAGGTGACATCAGTAGTTATGTCTGTGACAGGGGTGGAGGTGACTTCTGTAGTTGTTTCTGTGACAGGGGTGGAGGTGACTTCTGTAGTTGTTTCTGTGACAGGGGTGGAGGTGACCTCTGTCGTTGTTTCTGTGACAGGGGTAGAGGTGACATCTGTCGTTGTTTCTGTGACAGGGGTGGAGGTGACCTCTGTCGTTGTTTCTGTGACAGGGGTGGAGGTGACCTCTGTAGTTGTTTCTGTGACAGGGGTGGAGGTGACGTCTGTAGTTGTTTCTGTGACAGGGGTGGAGGTGACATCTGTAGTTGTTTCTGTGACAGGGGTGGAGGTGACCTCTGTAGTTGTTTCTGTGACAGGGGTGGAGGTGACCTCTGTAGTAGTTTCTGTCACAGGGGTGGAGGTGACCTCTGTAGTTGTTTCTGTGACAGGGGTAGAGGTGACATCTGTAGTTGTTTCTGTGACAGGGGTGGAGGTGACCTCTGTAGTTGTTTCTGTGACAGGGGTGGAGATGACATCTGTAGTTGTTTCTGTCACAGGCATGGAGGTGATGGGTGTAGTTGTTTCTGTGACAGGGGTGGAGGTGACCTCTGGAGTAGTTTCTGTGACAGGGGTGGAGGTGACATCAGTAGTTGTGTCTGTGACAGGGGTGGAGGTGACTTCTGTAGTTGTTTCTGTGACAGGGGTGGAGGTGACGTCTGGAGTAGTTTCTGTGACAGGGGTGGAGGTGACATCCGTAGTTGTTTCTGTGACAGGGGTCGAGGTGACGTCTGTAGTTGTTTCTGTGACAGGGGTAGAGGTGACGTCTGTAGTTGTTTCTGTGACAGGGGTGGAGGTGACCTCTGTAGTTGTTTCTGTGACAGGGGTGGAGATGACATCTGTAGTTGTTTCTGTCACAGGCGTGGAGGTGACGGGTGTAGTTGTTTCTGTGACAGGGGTGGAGGTGACATCAGTAGTTGTTTCTGTGACAGGGGTGGAGGTGACCTCTGTAGTAGTTTCTGTGACAGGGGTGGAGGTGACATCAGTAGTTGTGTCTGTGACAGGGGTGGAGGTGACTTCTGTAGTTGTTTCTGTGACAGGGGTGGAGGTGACCTCTGTCGTTGTTTCTGTGACAGGGGTGGAGGTGACGTCTGTCGTTGTTTCTGTGACAGGGGTGGAGGTGACATCTGTAGTTGTTTCTGTTACAGAGGTGGAGGTGACGGGTGTAGTTGTTTCTGTGACAGGGGTGGAGGTGACCTCTGTCGTTGTTTCTGTGACAGGGGTGGAGGTGACCTCTGTCGTTGTTTCTGTGACAGGGGTGGAGGTGACGTCTGTAGTTGTTTCTGTGACAGGGGTGGAGGTGAGGTCTGTAGTTGTTTCTGTCACAGGCATGGAGGTGACGGGTGTAGTTGTTTCTGTGACAGGGGTGGAGGTAACATCAGTAGTTGTTTCTGTGACAGGGGTGGAGGTGACCTGTGTAGTAGCTTCTGTGACAGGGGTGGAGGTGACATCAGTAGTTGTTTCTGTGACAGGGGTGGAGGTGACTTCTGTAGTTGTTTCTGTGACAGGGGTGGAGGTGATGTCTGTAGTAGTTTCTGTGACAGGGGTGGAGGTGACGTCCGTAGTTGTTTCTGTGACTGGGGTGGAGGTGACGTCTGTCGTAGTTTCTGTGACAGGGGTGGAGGTGACGTCCGTAGTTGTTTCTGTGACAGGGGTGGAGGTGACCTCTGTAGTAGTTTCTGTCACAGGGGTGGAGGTGACGGCTGTAGTTATTTCTGTGACAGGGGTGGAGGTGACATCAGTAGTTGTTTCTGTGACAGGGGTGGAGGTGACGTCTGTAGTAGTTTCCGTGACAGGGGTGGAGGTGACCTCTGTCGTTGTTTCTGTGACAGGGCTGGAGGTGACATCTGTAGTTGTTTCTGTGACAGGGGTGGAGGTGACCTCTGTCGTTGTTTCTGTGACAGGGGTGGAGGTGACCTCTGTAGTTGTTTCTGTGACAGGGGTGGAGGTGACCTCTGTAGTTGTTTCTGTGACAGGAGTAGAGGTGACGTCTGTAGTTGTTTCTGTGACAGGGGTGGAGGTGACCTCTGTAGTTGTTTCTGTGACAGGGGTGGAGATGACATCTGTAGTTGTTTCTGTCACAGGCGTGGAGGTGACGGGTGTAGTTGTTTCTGTGACAGGGGTGGAGGTGACATCAGTAGTTGTTTCTGTGACAGGGGTGGAGGTGACCTCTGTAGTAGTTTCTGTGACAGGGGTGGAGGTGACATCAGTAGTTGTGTCTGTGACAGGGGTGGAGGTGACTTCTGTAGTTGTTTCTGTGACAGGGGTGGAGGTGACGTCTGTAGTAGTTTCTGTGACAGGGGTGGAGGTGACATCCGTAGTTGTTTCTGTGACAGGGGTGGAGGTGACGTCCGTAGTTGTTTCTGTGACAGGGGTGGTGGTGACGTCTGTAGTAGTTTCTGTCACAGGGGTGGAGGTGACGGGTGTAGTTGTTTCTGTGACAGGGGTGGAGGTGACATCAGTAGTTGTTTCTGTGACAGGGGTGGAGCTGACATCAGTAGTTGTTTCTGTGCCAGGGGTGGAGGTGACTTCTGTAGTTGTTTCTGTGACAGGGGTGGAGGTGACGTCTGTAGTTGTTTCTGTTACAGGGGTGGAGGTGAAATCCGTAGTTGTGTCTGTGACAGGAGTGGATGTGACGTCTGTAGTTGTTTCTGTGACAGGTGTGGAGGTGACGTCTGTAGTTGTTTCTGTGACAGGGGTGGAGGTGATGTCTGTAGTAGTTTCTGTGACAGGGGTGAAGGTGACGTCCGTAGTTGTTTCTGTGACAGGGGTGGAGGTGACGTCTGTAGTAGTTTCTGTCACAGGGGTGGAGGTGACGGGTTTAGTTGTTTCTGTGACAGGGGTGGAGGTGACATCAGTAGTTGTTTCTGTGACAGGGGTGGAGGTGACATCAGTAGTTGTTTCTGTGACAGGGGTGGAGGTGACATCAGTAGTTGTTTCTGTGACAGGGGTGGAGGTGACGTCTGTAGTTGTTTCTGTGACAGGGGTGGAGGTGACATCCGTAGTTGTGTCTGTGACAGGGGTGGATGTGACGTCTGTAGTTGTTTCTGTGACAGGTGTGGAGGTGACGTCTGTAGTTGTTTCTGTGACAGGGGTGGAGGTGATGTCTGTAGTAGTTTCTGTGACAGGGGTGGAGGTGACGTCCGTAGTTGTTTCTGTGACTGGGGTGGAGGTGACGTCTGTCGTAGTTTCTGTGACAGGGGTGGAGGTGACGTCCGTAGTTGTTTCTGTGACAGGGGTGGAGGTGACGTCTGTAGTAGTTTCTGTCACAGGGGTGGAGGTGACGGCTGTAGTTGTTTCTGTGACAGGGGTGGAGGTGACATCAGTAGTTGTTTCTGTGACAGGGGTGGAGGTGACGTCTGTAGTAGTTTCCGTGACAGGGGTGGAGGTGACCTCTGTCGTTGTTTCTGTGACAGGGGTGGAGGTGACATCTGTAGTTGTTTCTGTGACAGGGGTGGAGGTGACCTCTGTCGTTGTTTCTGTGACAGGGGTGGAGGTGACCTCTGTAGTAGTTTCTGTCACAGGGGTGGAGGTGACCTCTGTAGTTGTTTCTGTGACAGGGGTAGAGGTGACGTCTGTAGTTGTTTCTGTGACAGGGGTGGAGGTGACCTCTGTAGTTGTTTCTGTGACAGGGGTGGAGATGACATCTGTAGTTGTTTCTGTCACAGGCGTGGAGGTGACGGGTGTAGTTGTTTCTGTGACAGGGGTGGAGGTGACATCAGTAGTTGTTTCTGTGACAGGGGTGGAGGTGACCTCTGTAGTAGTTTCTGTGACAGGGGTGGAGGTGACATCAGTAGTTGTGTCTGTGACAGGGGTGGAGGTGACTTCTGTAGTTGTTTCTGTGACAGGGGTGGAGGTGACGTCTGTAGTAGTTTCTGTGACAGGGGTGGAGGTGACATCAGTAGTTGTGTCTGTGACAGGGGTGGAGGTGACATCTGTAGTTGTTTCTGTGACAGGGGTGGAGGTGACGTCCGTAGTTGTTTCTGTGACAGGGGTGGAGGTGACGTCTGTAGTAGTTTCTGTCACAGGGGTGGAGGTGACGGGTGTAGTTGTTTCTGTGACAGGGGTGGAGGTGACATCAGTAGTTGTTTCTGTGACAGGGGTGGAGGTGACATCAGTAGTTGTTTCTGTGACAGGGGTGGAGGTGATGTCTGTAGTTGTTTCTGTGACAGGGGTGGAGGTGACATCAGTAGTTGTTTCTGTGACAGGGGTGGAGGTGACTTCTGTCGTTGTGTCTGTGACAGGGGTGGATGTGACGTCTGTAGTTGTTTCTGTGACAGGGGTGGAGGTGACTTCTGTAGTTGTTTCTGTGACAGGGGTGGAGGTGATGTCTGTAGTAGTTTCTGTGACAGGGGTGGAGGTGACGTCCGTTGTTGTTTCTGTGACAGGGGTGGAGGTGACCTCTGTAGTAGTTTCTGTCACAGGGGTGGAGGTGACGGCTGTAGTTGTTTCTGTGACAGGGGTGGAGGTGACGGGTGTAGTTGTTTCTGTGACAGGGGTGGAGGTGACGTCTGTAGTAGTTTCCGTGACAGGGGTGGAGGTGACCTCTGTCGTTGTTTCTGTGACAGGGGTGGAGGTGACATCTGTAGTTGTTTCTGTGACAGGGGTGGAGGTGACCTCTGTCGTTGTTTCTGTGACAGGGGTGGAGGTGACCTCTGTAGTAGTTTCTGTCACAGGGGTGGAGGTGACCTCTGTAGTTGTTTCTGTGACAGGGGTAGAGGTGACGTCTGTTGTTGTTTCTGTGACAGGGGTGGAGGTGACCTCTGTAGTTGTTTCTGTGACAGGGGTGGAGATGACATCTGTAGTTGTTTCTGTCACAGGCGTGGAGGTGACGGGTGTAGTTGTTTCTGTGACAGGGGTGGAGGTGACATCAGTAGTTGTTTCTGTGACAGGGGTGGAGGTGACCTCTGTAGTAGTTTCTGTGACAGGGGTGGAGGTGACATCAGTAGTTGTGTCTGTGACAGGGGTGGAGGTGACTTCTGTAGTTGTTTCTGTGACAGGGGTGGAGGTGACCTCTGTAGTAGTTTCTGTGACAGGGGTGGAGGTGACATCCGTAGTTGTTTCTGTGACAGGGGTGGAGGTGACGTCTGTCGTAGTTTCTGTGACAGGGGTGGAGGTGACGTCCGTAGTTGTTTCTGTGACAGGGGTGGAGGTGACGTCGGTAGTAGTTTCTGTCACAGGGGTGGAGGTGACGGGTGTAGTTGTTTCTGTGACAGGGGTGGAGGTGACATCAGTAGTTGTTTCTGTGACAGGGGTGGAGGTGACATCAGTAGTTGTTTCTGTGACAGGTGTGGAGGTGACGTCTGTAGTTGTTTCTGTGACAGGGGTGGAGGTGACATCCGTAGTTGTTTCTGTGACAGGGGTGGAGGTGACGTCTGTCGTTGTTTCTGTGACAGGGCTGGAGGTGACGTCTTTCGTAGTTTCAGTTAGACGGGTGGAGATGACATCTCTAGTTGCTACAATAAAAGAAATGTTTCCACATCAGTCACCTTGTGATGTTATATTCTTGTTTAATTATTGCCGGCTGAGATTTCAGCCCACTGTGCGTGAGGCTCCCTTTTTTAAAAAGAGTGCTCCTGAGTAGAATAAGAAAGCAGAAGCAGCATTCTCCTCCAGAACCACTGCTTCCGGGTCCTGCCTCCAGGTTCCTGTCCTGAGACCTGCCGTGGTTTCCCAGTTGTTTTTTTGGATGAGAATGCTGTCCCCAAGGCTTTTATGTTTGAATGCTTCTCAAATGGTAGCCACAGACAAGGTGGAGGAGATGTGTCATTGGGGTTGGGCATTGATGTGTCAAAAGACACATGCTGTTCCCAAAGTGTCTCTCTCTGCCTTGTGCTTATGTCTCAAGACGTGAACTCTCAGCGGTTGCTCCAGCACCGTGCCTGCCTGCCTACTGCCATGTCCCCTTCCCTGTGATGGCAGTTATGGACTCTAACCTCTTTAAACCATAAGCTACAAAGTAAATGCTTTTTCTTTTTATAAGTAACCAAGATAGCTTGTGACTGGAAGTGTAAGGCAAATAAACCCTCTCCTCCCCGGGTTCCTTGTAGTTGTGATCTTTATCACAGCAACAGAAAGTGAGCAAAGATACCTTTGTGCTTGGTCTGGCACTGAGTCTCCATGCTGTCTTCTGTGGAGTTGCAGCCTCCTCCGTCCCACACACCTCTGCTCTCCATGATCCCTGAAAGAGAGACGGAACTGTTGGTCTCCCTGACTCACCAACCCGCTTTCTTTTCTGAGTTCTTCCTTCTTTCAATACCACTGAGCTCTTACTTCCTGCCCCAAATAAAATGTTAACCTCTGAGACCAATGAATCAGGAACCAACAACGGTCTTGTCTATCACAGAAGCCTACCCAGAATAAAGTCTTTTTTTTTTTAAATTTTTATTTTTTATGTATACAATGTTTTGCCTGCTTGTACACTTGCCGGCCAGAAGAGGGCACCATATAGATGGTTGTGAGCCACTATGTGGTTTCTGGGAATTGAACTCAGGACCTTTGGATGAGCAGACAGTGCTTTTAACCTCTGAGCCATCTCTCCAGCCCCAGAACAAAGTCTTAATACGTGGCATTTGCATGTTTCTAAACAGGCAATGACCAAAAATGTATTTGAAATCAAAACCATAATAAACTTGAAGCGTTTGTGGCAGCTCACTCCTGTGCTGTATCTCATGACTTCACTGTAGCTTGGACCCTGAACACAGAAAACATTCTCTTTGTGCTACGTATGCGGTCATCTGTGTAGCACCAACAAATGCTGCCTAAAACATCTCAGCTTAGACACACACACACACACACACACACACACATACACACACATACACACACACATATAGACACACACACACACATACACACACATACACACACACACACATACACACACATACACACACACATACACACACATACAGACACATACACACACATACACACACACATACACACACATACACATACAAACATACACACACATACACGCACACACACACATACACACACACATACACACACATACAGACACATACACACACACATACACACACACATACACGCACACGCACACACATACACACACATACACACATACACACACATACACACACATACACACATACACACACATACACACACATATACACATACACACACATATACACATACACACACATACACACACACATACACACACATACACACACATATACACATACACACACATACACACACATACACACACACACACACACACAACTATATTTTATGCTTTTGAAGTTTGGAATGCTATTAGGTGGTGAAAGTGCTTGCTGCACAACCATGAGGGCCTGAGTTCAACCCCCAGCACCACCATGGAAAACCGCGCACAGTGGGATGTGCCCGTGACCACAGCCCCGTGCCTGGGGCTTGCTAGCCAGCTCATCTAACCAAATTGTCGCACTCCAGGTTCAATAAGAGACTCTTCTTTAAAAAATTAGGTGGAAGCCAGACACGGTAGTGCATGCCTTTAATTGCAGTAGAGTCAGTGATTAAAAAGAGGTGGATCTCTGAGTTCAAGGCCCAGTAGGGCTATATAGTAAGACCTTGTCTCAATAATAAATAAACAAATAAATAAATAAATAAATAGATAAATAAAAGATGGACAGCCATTCAGCAAGATCCAACAGCTTTTCCCCTACATATGCACATATGTGGGTACAGACAAACATATCTATAAAAGCACACACAAGTATGTTTGCGTTCTTGTGGAAAATAGTGGTTTTATGGAAAGCAAAGGCTTGATATTTCCCTATTAAACTCATATCAAGTTATCATATTTTGAAATTGTATCATGTTAGACAAATACACCCATCCCATTGGTATGCTAATTTGCTTTCATTTTCAACAAACTGTAAAACTATGTGTATGTGTGTGTGTGTGTGTGTGTATACAGATAATTGCTTTAAAGTAAATTTCTTTATGATTTACTATGAGTTAATGTTTGATTTGTATACCTATTTTACATACCTATATACCATGGGCTACCTAAAAATTTTAAAGAGCAACAATAATTTAAAGATAATGCAGATGTAATTCCAGAGGGGAACCAGATTCCACCCCAAGCAGGAAATGGAACTTGGCAGCTTTGGCCAAGCGGTTCTGGCTTGAGAGTCAGGAAAGATGCTGGGGTGAAGGGGATGTGACATCTTCCTCTGAGGCTAAGGCACACTGCTGAGGCCTGGTGTGTAGAGAGGCCATTGTGTGAAGCTCTGAAGCTGGAACTTGCCTTACGTCAGGGACCTCAAGATGTTGGAGATGTCAGAGCTACGGGAAGTCTGACAAGAAGAGCTACAGCCAGACAGGGTACAGAACCAACCAAAGGGCACAGCAACATAAAAACAGCCAACAAGCATCCCCATAAGCACACAGCATTGTAAAAGACATGAAAAATCATTTTCATGTGTATGTGAGTGTAGGTGCACGTACGTGTGCAGTGTATATGGCTGTGTGTGCACACGCATGTGGAAGCCAGTGAGTAACGTCCAGTGTCATTTCTCAGGCGCCGTTCACCCTATCTGGTGAGACAAGATCTTCTGAGGCTTGCTGTTTGGCTAGGCTGGATGACCAGGATGCTCTGGGGACGCGCCTGTCTCTGCATCCTCAGTGCTGGGATTACAAATGCACTCTACCACACCAGGCTTTTCCATGGCTACTAGGACTGAACTCAAGTTCCCATGGGTACATGGCTGTCCCATCTCCACTGCCACAGAAAGTGGTGTTTCCATATACTGGATGCCAGACAGAGAAGGACAACCATTCTTGTGAGATATGAAGCTTATTGGCTTGGAAGAATATTCTGGAAGCAATGAGGAGAGGTAAACACAGATGAATCCATGAAGACTCCCCCAGGAGAGAGAGAGAGAGAGAGAGAGAGAGAGAGAGAGAGAGAGAGAGAGAGAAATGGCTATTTTTATGTCAACCTTGACACAAGCTAGAGTCACTGGAAAAGAGGGACCCTCAACTGAGAAAAAGGCCCCCATAAGAACAGGCTGTAGGCAAGCTCGTAGGGCATTTTCTTAATTAGAGATTGAGGTGGGAGGGCCTGGCCCATTGTGGGTTGACCTATCCCTGGGCTGGCGGTCCTGGTCTCTATAAGCAAGCAGGCTGAGCAAGCCACGAAGAGCAAGCCAGTAAGCAGCACCCCTCCATGGTCTCTGCACCAGCTCCTGCCTTCAGGTTCCTGCCCTGCTTGAGTTCCTGTCCTGACTTCCCTCAATGATGGACAGTGATTTGGAAGCACAAGTCAAATAAACATTTTCCTCACCAAGTTCTCTGGTCATGTTTTGTCATCCCAGCAAGCGTAGCCTTCAGTAGGACAGAGAGATACACAGAGGCCACACAGGGGTCAGCACGAGCTTCTCCTTTGGGATGACTAAGCCCGGTACTGATCAAGTGCACAGTTCTGAACAAAGTACCCGAGGCCAGAGAGACTGGGTAGGAAAAGATGAGAAAGGGCGGGAGCTCGCTGTCACACAGGGGATAGTGCTGCTACCGTGGGGTCAGGCTGGAGAAGCCTGACGTTCACAGGGCACTGGAGAAAGGACACATGATGACTTTGTTTCATGAATAAGGGATGGCAGCATGACATGGTGACTCAGACCTTCGATGCTCAATACACAAGAGGCTGAGGGAGGAGGATCACGGGTTTGAGGCCTCTTTGTCTATATACCAAGTTCAAAGCCAGCCTGGGCAATTTAATGAGATCCTAACTGGAAATAAAAATTAGAAGAGTTTGGGGAAGAGAATGGGGGGAGGGGATATAACAGTGCCAGAGCCCCTGCCTAGAATCCCCCAGTGAGGAGCTGGGGTGTGGCTCAGTGGTAGAGCCCCTGCCTAGAATCCCCCAGTGAGGAGCTGGGGTGTGGCTCAGTGGTAGAGCCCCTGCCTAGAATCCCCCAGTGAGGGGCTGGGGTGTGGCTCAGTGGTAGAGCACCTGCCTAGAATCCCCCAGTGAGGGGCTGGGGTGTGGCTCAGTGGTAGAGCCCCTGCCTAGAATCCCCCAGTGAGGGGCTGGGGTGTGGCTCAGTGGTAGAGCCCCTGCCTAGAATCCCCCAGTGAGGGGCTGGGGTGTGGCTCAGTGGTAGAGCCCCTGCCTACAATCCCCCAGTGAGGGACTGGGGTGTGGCTCAGTGGTAGAGCACCTGCCTACAATCCCCCAGTGAGGGGCTGGGGACGTGGCTCAATGGTAGAACACTTGCCTAGAATCCCCCAGTGAGAGGCTGGGGGTTTGGCTCAGTGGTAGAGCACTTTCCTAGAATCCCCCAGTGAGGGGCTGGGGACATGGCTCAATGGTAGAGCACCTGCCTAGAATCCCCCAGTGAGGGACTGAGGGTGTGGCTCAGTGGTAGAGCCCCTGCCTTGAATCCCTCAGTGAGGGGCTGGGGTGTGGCTCAGTGGTAGAGCACCTGCCTACAATCCCCCAGTGAGGGGCTGGGGACGTGGCTCAATGGTAGAACACTTGCCTAGAATCCCCCAGTGAGGGACTGAGGGTGTGGCTCAGTGGTAGAGCCCCTGCCTTGAATCCCTCAGTGAGGGGCTGGGGTGTGGCTCAGTGGTAGAGCACCTGCCTAGAATCCCCCAGTGAGGGGCTGGGGACGTGGCTCAATGGTAGAGCACCTGCCTAGAATCCCCCAGTGAGGGACTGAGGGTGTGGCTCAGTGGTAGAGCCCCTGCCTTGAATCCCTCAGTGAGGGGCTGGGGGTGTGGCTCAGTGGTAGAGCTCCTGCCTAGAATCCCCCAGTGAGGGACTGGGGTGTGGCTCAGTGGTAGAGCCCCTGCCTAGAATCCCCCAGTGAGGGGCTGGGGTTTGGCTCAGTGGTAGAGCACCTGCCTAGAATGCCCCAGTGAGGGGCTGGGGTGTGGCTCAGTGGTAGAGCACCTGCCTAGAATCCCCCAGTGAGGGGCTGGGGTGTGGCTCAGTGGTAGATCACTTGCCTAGAATCCACCAGTAGGGGCTGGGGGTGTGGCTCAGTGGTAGAGCACCTGCCTAGAACCTCCTAGTGAGGGACTGGGAGTATGCAAAAACAAAATAATGTCCCCAAAATTGCAAACACAAAAATAACTCTAAGTTCACCCATTCAAGAATTTCGCCACTCCCAACACAAAACACCTGAAAGGAATGTCCAAAACATTACTATTCCATTGAAAACTTTTTTATTCTATAGCTATTAAAAGGGAATTTCATAAGCAACTATCTCCAGTACGTTTCCTAGATTAAATGAGTGGATTGCTTGAAAGACAAGTAATAAAAACTCAATAAGAAACAGATTAAGGGCCTGCAATATGGTTCATTAGGAAAAGGTGATGGCCTCCAAGCCCTGCAACCTGAGTTCCATCCCCTGCCTTTCCAGCCCTTAGGAGGTGGGAGAAGGGAATCTTAAGTTCAAGGTCAACCGTGATTATTACATGTTCCAGGCCAGGTGAGGGCCCCAGGACCGTGAACTTACTGAAGTCTCTCAATTCAGAGAATCCTGTTGGACAGGTCAGAGACAATGGGACAAAGTATCGTGAGGGAGGATGTAATGTCTCAGTGGCTCCCAGAACTGCTTGTGTTTTATAGCAGAGATGGGCCAAAGGTCCAGGCCCACAACAGGGTTTTCTAGAACCACCCATTCTGTCCCTGTCTGACACTTATGGAGAAGCTGTGTCAGGTACAGGAGTCCAGTCTCGGTAACAGTGACCCGGCTGACTCCCAAGGAATGTGAAGGGCTTAAGTAAGTTCCAGCTGGTGGGCCAAAGGGAACAGGGGTGGGTGGAGGACAGAGAGTGGACCAGGCCGTGGACAGGCGGCGGGGGCGGGGGAGGGGATGGGTGGGGGACCGACCACAAGGCATGCTGGGCTGTCAGTTTTTACAGCGAGGGCACTTCTCTATAGATTTTCATGTTGGTTCTGCTTTTCAGTGTGTGTGTGTGTGTGTGTGTGTGTGTGTGTGTGTGTGTGTGTGTGTGTGTGTGGTGTGTGCAGGCCAGAGGACAACCTTGGCCATCATTTCTCAGGCGCTATGCACCTTATTTTTGAGACAGGGGCTCCCATTGGCCTAACCTTGCCAAGTAAGCCAGGCTGACTGGTCAGTGAGCCCCCGGGGTCCTCCGGTCTCTGCCTCCCTGGTCATAAATGTGCATCACCAAGCCTGATTTTTTTTTTTTTAAAGATGTCATCCATTTCAGTGTACGTGGCTGTGACTGTAGCGCAGAGCCCATGTGTGTCCGGAGGAGGCCAGAAGAGGGCGCTGGATCCCTTTGCAGCTGGAGCTACAGGTGGCTGTGAGCCTCCCCAAGCGGGCGCCCTTAGCCCCTGAGCTCTCTCCAACCCTCTTTTTTTTTTTTCTTCCCTGTGGGTTCTGGAAATCACTCTTAGGTCATTGTGCTTACAAGGAGAGTGCTTTACTGACTCAGCTAGCTCCCTGGTTCTGTTTTGCTCTGTTTCCTTTTTGGTTTTGGTTTTGGTCCCGCCCCCCCACCCCCACCCCCCGCAATAAAGTCCAGGCAGTTTAACGAAACTCAAACACCTGCCAGGTCCAAACGCTATGTACCTCGGCGAACCTCTGTACCTGTCAGAGTGGCCAGTCTGACGGATGGAGCTTCCCTTAGGGTTTTACTCTTTCACTGCCTATTGCATTTTTCTGCACTTACACACACACACACACACACACACACACACATACACACACACACTCACTCACTCACACACTAATAGAGCTGAAACTGAAAAAAAAATACACTTTGTTATATCATAGCCACACTTACAGCTGCAAGGAAAAACAAGCTCACGGAATTCACAGGAAAACGAACAGACTTGGATGGTACAGTAATAAGCAAGGTGATCAAAACACAGGAAAAAAAACCCCTCACTCTTTCTGTCTCTCTCCCTGTAGGGTACACGTTCTAGCCTATAATGCACAAGGTAACTATGCAGACAGGTGTAAGCCCTGCTTTTATTTTGCTGTGGCTGGACTGTCTATTTTCTGAGACCGTGTCTTACTAGGTAGGCCAGACTGGCCCTCCAATGCGCTCTCCTCCTGCTTCAGACTTCACAATGGCTTACAAGACAGCTAATTCTGCTATTAGGGTTGTACTTACTGGTTTATTTTTCACTCTTAATTTTGACCCACTATTAAGAACTAGATCACCCAGGTTGAAGCTAAAAGAGCATTTAGAAAAAGTAAGACTTGCAGGAGAGGGGCCAAGCAGACAAAGGACATGGCTGGGGCAGGAAATGGGCAAGGCAGGAGTGACTGGGCTTCCCTTCTGCCTCTCCCTACCAGCTCCCCCCCCCCCCCCCCGCCCCAAGTGTTATTTCTGGCTAACAATAATTATGTTAATCTTTAATACGTTGGTTTGTGATTTATTGATTTATTTGGGGGGATGATCTCATGTGCCACGCGGTACATGGGTGGAACTCTGAGGACAACTTTCAGGAGTCAGTTCCTGCCTTCCACCGTGTACAACCCAGGGATCGAACTCGGGCCGTCAGGCTTGGCAGCAAATGCCTTTACCATCTCACTGGCCCAGCAGTTACTATTTTAAAGAAAGCCTTGAGCTGGGGACACAGCTCAGTGGTAGGGTGCTTGGCTGGCTTGCGTGAGGCTCCGAGTTGGAACTCCAGTGCTATAGAAAGAAAGAAGAAAGGGAGGGAGGGAAGGCAGAAAAGAGAGAGAAAGGAAAAAGGTGGGGGGGGGGGCAGGAAGGAAACCGGGGAAGAAGAATCAAATCCCCACCCCATCTGGCTCATCTCCCACCATCCTTTTTCTGTTATTTGAATTGAAGCCCCTAACCCCCAGCACCCCAGCAGACCCCTGTCTGTCCTGTTTCATTTTTGCTGCGGCAGCCTTATTTGACAATAAGCTTTCTTTCCGAGGTATCGTGTCAAACAGGCCATTCACAGGATCCCTAATCCAGCGTCAACAGTGTCCTTAGGAAGAGCTGGACCCAAGACAGATGTACACGTGGGGAGGATGTCACGTGGGGGGGGGGCCTAAGGAAGCAGATGCAGATGAGGGTCGCAAAACATCAGAGTTTTACCAGCAGCTATCAGGGTCTTGGGGACAGACCCTTGCAGGGTGCCTTCTCAATAAGTGAGGTGGGCTGAGATGGCGCCTGCTCTGATGGCTTGAGTCGGATCCCTGGGCCCCACATGGTGGAAGGACAGAACTGACTCCTCCAAGTTACCCTATAATCACACACACACCCTAAACACACAAAGTAACCTGAAACAACAACAACAACAACAACAAAGAGGACACCCTACTTCACCGCTCCAGCCAGAACTATGAGACAGAGACATCTCTGCTATTCTAAGGCACCCAGGTTGGAGCTTGCTGTTATGGCAACCCAGGAGTGGGATGGTGATGGAAACCAAGGGTGAGTCATGTGCCTGGGAGCTGTGAAAGGTGGTGGCTGAAGGCCCTTTTCTGTGGACATGAGACTCTAGGCCTCAGCCACCGTCATCATGCGTGTGAGGATAAAGCTAAACAGGGCGAGGCCTGCCCAGAGGACACCATGTCTCCTTGATCTATCACATACTCTGAGATAGGAGGACGATAAGAAGGCATCTTCCAGGCAGGGATTAGCTGAGGTCACTGAATTGTTTCTGTAGCTACATCCTATCCTGCCACTGGCAAGACCAGCGGCCTTGAAGAGGTGCGGCTTGTGTCATGGGTCCCTGGATAAGGGACACAGAAAGACCCGGATGCTGATGGACTTTGGTCCTCCCTTGGGACCAGGGATGTAGAGACTTCAACAGGGCAAAAGGAATCTTGAAGGTTCTATTCTATAGAGGGGAAGGCTGAGGCTAGAGGTGAAGGGGTCGTAGCCTAGAGAGTAGACCAAAGAGGTGGGCGAGAAAGCAGTGGAGAGAAAGACGCCCGAAGAGAGAGAAGAAAGGGAGGGAAGGAGGGAGGGAGGGAGGGACAAAAGGGATAGAATTGATGGAGGGATGACGGGGCTCCAGGAAGCTCCTGCCCTACCGGGACCTGACAGGAGCCTAAATGCTACCCAACCCCCTGTAAGAACTGTTCCCAGATATGCTATCTCTCTCTTCTCCAAGCCAAATCCTCACTAGAGAAGAGCTGGAGGGGCCCACGGCCTAGGGGGCGCTATTCCCGGCAGAGTGAGTTCCAAAGGCAGGACCAAGTCCAAGGCAGGCCTTTACGACAATGGCGTCTTGTCCAAGGCTCAATAAGAAAACTCCAGTCCTGACTCTAAGTCCCCTTCCTGTCTTCCCTGACTCTCCCAAGGTGTGCTCTTGTTGGGGGAGCAGAGGGTGCTTGGGTCTGTGGGGTTTTGTTTCTGCCTCAGTTTCCCTTCCTTCTCTGGGATCCAGCAAAAGAGCAATCTGGGTGCGATTCACTCTTTTCTTGCTTCCCTGGGCCTGGGCCTCAGGGCCCACAAGGCCTAAGCAACTAAGCTGAATGGAGCCTTAGAAGCCGCAACCTCCCAGGAAGCGGGGGAGATGGCTCTGGGGCTAAGAACGCTTATTGTTCTGTGGGAGACAGGAGCTCAGCTCCCAGCATCCCACATCAGAATGGTTCACGAACACCTTGTAACTCCAGCTCAAGGCATCCAACATCCCCCTTCTGGTCTCTGTGGGTACCCAAATACACACACACACACACACACACACACACACACACACACACACACACCACACCACACGCACGCACGCACGCACGCACACACGATGTAAGATGTATTTTAAAAAGAAAAGGAAATCCTAATGTAGGGCTTCAAACATGCTCAGCAACTGCTCTGCCACTGAAGCGTGTCATACCAGCCTTGTCCCTGACTGTGAGGTTCTGTACAAGTGTTCAGGCGCTGAGCCACGCCCTAGTCCCTCATTAGAGACTTCTAGGCAAGTGCTTTGCCCCTGAGCTATATCTCCAGTCCTCTTTTTTTTGTTGTTGTTTATTTTAATTTAATTTAATTAATTAATTTATTTACTTATTTTTGAGACAGGGTCTCATTGGTGTCGCTCTGGCTGTCCTGGGAACTCACTTTGTAGACCAGATTGGCCTCCAACTCACAGATCCACCTGCCTCTGCCTCCTAAGTTTTGGAATTAAAGCTGTTCGCCACTACACCTGGCTTCACAGTTGTTTGCTTGTTTTTGTTTTAGTCAGGGTCTCTCTAAGTAACCCAGGCTGGTTTGGAACTCACTATGTAGAACAGGATGGTCTCAAACTCACAGAGAACCACCTGTCTCTGCCTCTCAAGTTCTAAAGGCTTGTGTCGCCATCCCACCCAGCTCCCAGTCCTATTTTCACTTTTTTATTTTGAGATGGAGTCATGCTAAATTGCCGAAGCCGGTCTTGAACTCACTCTGTAGCAAGTCTTGAACTTCCTACATAGCTGGAATGACAGGCTTTCAGTACCCAGCAAAGACCAATCCCCTTGTCTTTTCAGAGGAGGAAAAAGATCAGAGAAGAGTTGAGTACACAGTTAGTTTATGAGAAAGTTAGAAATTGGGGCTTCACACATCCCATCTTGGCTGTGGTCCTGTGTCTTCCTCTGCTTGTAAGGCAGGAGAGGAGAGGAGAGAGAGAGAGAGAGAGAGAGAGAGAGAGAGAGAGAGAGAGAGAGAGAGAGAGAGAGAGAGAGAGAGAGAAGAATTAGAAGAAAAATTAGAAGGAGAAGAAGAAGAAGAAGAAGAAGAAGAAGAAGAAGAAGAAGAAGAAGAAGAAGAAGAAGAAGAAGAAGAAACCAGGACACAAAGCAGAGAAGGCAGGATGTGAAGCCAAGCCTGCCAGCCCAGTCTTTGGAAGGCTGAGGCAGGAGGATGAGAATGGGTCGCACTGTGAGGGTTAGGTCTGCCTGGCCTCTATCATCACAAGGCTTTGTCTTACATCTTCTCCGCACACACAAAGACCTTGAGATGATTTGGTGCAGAAATGGGAGATAAGAGAATTGCATAGGGACCCTCAGAAGCTAAACATAGGCTCTGTTTAACATGGCTGGGTGTCTCACCCACATCAAAAGGAGGATTCTGTTTAATCCAAGCACCTACGTCAACTGACGCCTGTTACTGTCACTCCCCAGGGTGGTGGCAACCCAGAGAAGCAAACTGTCCTTTCCCCCAAAGCTCATTTGGGGAAAGGAAAGATAGTGAGGGAAGCCAAAGGCTGAGCTCCAAATGAAGGTACCTCAGCTGCCTTTGACAGAGGAGGGAGCTCCACCCCGGAGCCTGGCAAGTCAAGGATGCAGGCTTCTGGGGGAAGGGGCTCAGGGCAGTAGGGCTGGGGAGCTACTCACCCTCCTGGGCAGCAATGTCTTGGGGCAGGAAGTGGAGGATGAGAGCCAGCAGACAGAGCGCCACAGTCGGCCTCATCCCCGACATCGACATCGTAGCGCAGACAGCCGTGCCTGGTTTGCGCTCTTCTTGGAAGCTGGCAAAATGAGTGTGAGCCAGAGAACCCCAGAAATAAAAACAGCTAGGAGACCTTTGACCTCTGAGATACTCGGGCCTATGGGGATGGGGGGTGGGGGTGGGGGTGTCAGTGTGAGCAGGAATCAATCTGAGGGCGTCCCGTATGACGAAGGGGGTGCTGGCCATTCAGGGCCAAAGAGCAAAGGGAGTGGTTCCTTTTCCCTGCCAGACAAGAGCATAGGTGTTTAGTTATAAGATTTATCACCCCAATAGAGGGGTGGTGCCACAGCTAGCCAGAAGAAAGGGGTAGTGTTCCTGGCTCTTGCACAGAGGGACAAAAGAGGTCAGGTCTAAGCAAAAGAAAGGAATATCCTGGATTTGGCACAGTCCCTGACACCAACCCCTAAGCCCTGTCTCCATGGTATAGGTACCCCGGGGGGACGTGGGTTACAAGTTATGACACTCTGGAAGGATCAGGAGTCTGTAAGTGCGTAGGTTCAAAGGTAAGCAAGGCCTTCTAGCCATCCCCACGGCCACCTGGAGTGACCTTGCCCACTATGGGGACAGTGGAATCAAATATTGAGTCCTCAGTCTTCTGGAGGTTCCGAACTGTCCCTCCTGCACCTGAATCCTGGGCCCTGGGTTTGTCTGCCCTCAGCGACCTCAGGCAGAGGCAGACATGACATGACCTTGTCCAGGTCGGAAGAGGCAAGGGGTTCAGATGCTGGCATGGGAAGATTTCAATCCCGGAAAGAGTATTCTGCCAAGAGAGAGGGCACAAACCATTTCCTTCCATTTCTCCCAGACGAAACCCCCGAAGGCCACTCACACCCCCCCCCCCCCGGCCCACATCAGGAAGAGAGAGGAAACCTAAGACTTTTCTTTGAATAATTGCTTTATTGATAGTGAAATTCCAGAATAGGGCGATACCCACATGCAAACAAAGATGTCTTGGGTTCCTGGAACTTGGAGGTGAAAGTGAGGAAGAGGCTTTCAGTCTTCCGCAGCTTTGATTTGTCTCCAGGCAGTGACCCATTGGGCAAATCAGATCACCTCAGAATAGACATGCAAAGCTTTGGGACCCGGTGTCAGCTTCATCTGAGCCAACCAGCAATACCCGTGTCCCTCTCTTGTTTAAATCTGGACGGGGGATGAGCGGGGTAGATGCTTCTAGTTCCATGGAGCTGCTGCTTTCACCACCTTGGGCCTCTGAAAATTGAGCTAAGGGATGGGAGAGAAAGATGGAGTCAAAGAGGATTGGGAAGAGCTGGGTACGGGAGGGAGCAGGGAAAACCCAAGAGTAGGAGACTGAGGCAGCCCCAGGGGCGAGAAATACATCTACTTCCTCTTAGCTGCGAGTCACCTGAGCGTTGGGGTCCACATTCTGCAGGTTTGGCCGGAAGTGGCTGTATCCTTTCTCAAGGCCAAATTTGTCCTCTTTCAGATTCTGGCCTGTAGGGAAAGATATGGTGTAAGGGGGGGGGGTGGTTCCCCACCCCATCACCCCAAGAAGAGGCTGGGACACCCATGATGTGGAATGTGTCTGGGGCGGGGCTTCTAGGACAAATGAGGATATAACTGCTTCAACTGTTCAGACCCTTGAAGGGAGCTTAGTGGACTCCGCTTGAACCTCGAAGCTGGTCTGGTGTGATGCAGGGACATCAGGGAGAGAAAAGCAACCTTGTACTATGCACCATGGGTCATGAGTCGTACCCCCTGGGGAGTTACTGCCATCGGTGTGAGGTACAGATGGGAGTGGAGCTGGTGGCAGCCAGCTGAGTCATATACCACAGCCCCTCACCCCCTGCGTCCCTGACGTCACCTGCCCAGTCCTTAGCAACAGTAAACACAGCAGACGACCTAGGTTTTCGGGAAACAGGTCTCTGTGGTTCTGTTATTTGTCAGCAACATTTACTTCCTCTACCTGAATCTTGAAGACCTTCCAGACTTCCTGGAGTCCAGGCCAGGGCCTGGCTTTTTCCTTAAGGTCCTGACCATTCCTCAGTGGGGCATCTTACAGCGCTTCCTGTAACGCCTGTGCTTCTAGATGGTTCTAGGAGGTCTGTCCGCTTTCCCTCTTTAGTTGCCGCTCACTCCTTCCTTTGCCCACTCAGAGTCCTGGTGCTATATTCAGGTCGAAGAGCACCTCACCAGGTCCAGAGAGTCAGTGTGCCCCCCACCCATATTTCTCCCTTGGGAGCCCAACTCAGGGAGCAGCCGCCAAACCCTCCAGCCTGCCAATAACCCCAGCTCTCCTTCACACTACCTCATCTGGTTACCTCTCATCCCCCAAACTACTCATCCTGTCACTGTGTCTCTATCTTCCCTGTTGTTCCCCCTCAGATGCACCTGAGTGAACTACTTAAAACTCATCCATGGCCTTGGGGATGTGTGTGTGTGTGTGTGTGTGTGTGTGTGTGTGTGTGTGTGTGTGTGTGTGTAGCCAGCTGCTTGGCAGGCTGAGGTAGAAAGCTTGTGGGTCTAGAGCTAGCCTGGGCTACATAGTGAGACCTTGTTCCAGACAAACAAACGGAAGAATGAATGAACGAACAAACACACAATACCACACACTCTTTGATCAAAACCTTTCAAAGCCCTGCTCCTCCTCTTCTTCAAGACACTTAAACCAGGTAGCCTCAGACTTGTTATCTAATAGAAGATGACCTCTTTACTTATAGAGAAGATTATACACATTATAGGGCTCAGCACCATGTCTTTTCTTAGGCAATGCCTACGGCCTTAAGAGGGCCTTTCTCTGTCTGCTCAGGGGCCATTTAAAAGAACAGGAAGTCGGCCTCTGAGTTGCTGCTTGGAGACTGAGGCTTAAACCCGAAGCCTTCAGTGCGCCCTGAGGCTGAGTCATGCCTGGCTAAGGTGCTCGGGTCATAACTTGGGCACTGCTAGATCCTGGCGCTCCATAGACTGGCTGTGCATCTGACCTCCTCGTCTTGGGCAAGCGATGACTCGGACAGAGCCTACCCTGAATCACCAGGAAAAGGGCAGTACATAAGGGGATCTTAAAATCCTAGGTATCGGAAGCCGTGGATGGTGCACAGGTGTATCCCAGCACTTAGGAGGCTAAATTGGGAGGCTTCTTAAGTTCAAAGCCAGCCTAAGTCGGCTACACCCTGGTTAGTTTGAGATCACTCTGGGCTACACAGGGACAGCAAAGAACTGGGGAAGGGAAACAGAAGAGATGGGCTCAGCTGGTAAAATGTGTACCTCAGAAGTACCTAGGCCCTGAGTCTGACCCCAGAACCCACATGAAAACATGAGTGTGGTGCCACATGCTTATGACCCTGGGGAAGCAGACTGGTAAGTGCCCGAGTCGTCTCCTGCCAGCCTGCCTGAGCTGATCTGTGAACCCCAGGTTTCTGTGAGAAATCCTGTCCCCCAAAATGACTTGTATAGTTCCTAAAGAACAGTACCCGAGACTGCACACACACACAGTGCCCACGCATGTGCGCACACCGCCCCCAACCCCCCCCTCACGCCTGCCTCATCCTCTCACCGCGCCCCCCCCCCACACCCACTGAGAAAGTTGGAAGTTTAAGGCTGCTGGGCAGAGGCAGCCATACTGACTGGGGAAAAAGTTAAATAGCACGGACAGAGACACAGGCAGACACAGTACCAGGGCCACCTGATTGCTCAGGAGTCAGAGGAGACTAAAGAACCAAGTGGGGGCTGGGGGTGGGAGTGAGGGGTGGGGGTGGGGGTGGGGGGTGGGGGTGGGGGGTGGGAGGTGGGGGTAGAGGTGGGGGTGGGGGTGGGGGCTCTCTGGCGAGGGAACAATAGGCTTGGGGCTGACACAGGTTATGAAGAAGGGAGCCCTCCAGATAGTGATGTGACGTACACAGAGACAGGGAGAGAAGAGAATGTTTCCTGGAGGCCCAGAGAATTTGAGGAGAAGAAGCTAAAAAAACAGGACCGAAGGTCAAAGGTCAAGCTAGCGGAAGTTAAGTAAGGTGACCGGAATCCTCTTTCAGGTCCCCACATAATGTAAGGGAAGGACTGATTGCTGGAATTTGTCCTCTGACCTCTGCCCACATACCACGGCACACATGTACCTCCCAACCCCACTAAATAAATGTAATTAAAAAAAAAAAAAAAAGATTGGCCAGGCGCAATGGTGCACGCCTTTAAGCCTAGCACTCTGAGAGGCAGGGGAGGCAGATCTCTGTGAGTTCCAGGACAACCTGCTCTACAAAATGAACCCAGGACAGCCATGCCTACACAGAGAATCCCTGTCTCAAAACAAACCAAACAAGACTGGAGGTCAGTGAGAGGCCTGGATGCTAGGGAACAAGTGGCCATAGAAGAGCAAGGGGGTGGGTAGACCGAGGTGCAGGGGGAGGTGTGACAACGAGCTGTCATCAGGCCACCAGCAAAGCCGAGGGACTCACACCATACCCTCATCCCCACTGCGCTTTCCCCGCCCCCACCCTTCCTCCAGAACAGTTACCTTCCCAGACGCCTATGCTCTGGAAAGTTCCAGGAAGAGATTCTCTCTGCCACGCTTGAGAGGGGTCGTATTTTGACCTGCAAACAGTAATGCCATGAGCGAGCAGCTGCGCGTGAGAGGGGAGGGGACTCCACAGACCCTGACCCCGAGGGAGACAGACCCATCTCTACCCTTCAAAACAATGGCAAAGATTAGAGTCACTGCAGCTTCTCCATCTCCACGGGCAATGGCCAGGCTCCCCAAATGTTCCTCAGTTCCCTAATGGGCCTCAGTCCCCTCAGGCATGAAGTGGGGTCAGGGAGCATTGCAGTGGTCCCTTCTGCTCCCTTCCAGCCTAGATGTTCTAGTGGATATTTCTTGGCAACTCTTGGAAGGGACTTCTCAACCCACTTGGCCCAGTCCCAGCTCCCTTGTTAAGTTCTAAGATGGCGGGATAATAAAATGCACTTTTATTGTATAATTAATTTCAGTGCTTAAGTTTCTGTTTCCATTTCTCACTTAAACAACCCTACCTACCCTATCTAATATAAAAGGCACCCTTGGTGATAGCCAGGAATGGGTGGATCTCGACACCCTGTTTGGCTTCAGCTGACCTTCTTCACTGCCTGACCGGAAACAGCAGAACGGTAGAGCATTACGGACAATGGCGACTTCCGGGTGGCGGTGTTATCCCTCCTTACTCCCCTCTCTGTGTGACCATGGTTGCTGGCCTCATGAGCTTACCTGTGCAGTTTTCTTCGGGACCGGCCAAGGAAGACAGCAAAGATGACCAGAAGGACAAGTAGTACTGCTAGCACAGTGCCCACAAGCCCGTACACGAGTCTCTTGCTGGTTCTGCTCTGGCAGGTCTCTCCCCAGTACCAGTGGGTATCTGTGTTTGGGCACCTGAAGACACACACACACACACACACACACACACAGAGGCTCAGGCTGGGTCCCGTAAGTCAGGTCTCCAGAAGGGAATTAAATACCTGAAGCCCAGGAACCTCTCCTGAAGGTCTGTCTGTCTGTCTGTCTGTCTGTCTGTCTGTCTGTCTAGGGGAACCAGGACTCTATATGGAAGGGGAGCTGAATGTCTCGTCCTAGCTATGCACTTGTGGCACTTGCTCATATGTCTTATTTCAATGTATCTGACACTTGAATGGGCTTCTTATCGTGTCTGGACATTTTGTATACTTGGACTTGGAAACTAAAGTAGCCAGGTCACAGGCAGAAGAGCTCATGGCGGCCTGGCATGTTCTAGGAGGAATGAACCATGAAGTTCAGCACGGTGAGTTAGGACCGGAATCCCAGGGAGGTAGAGGGAGGAAGGTTGGTTTAAGACTGAGGCCAGCCTGGGCTACACAGTGAGTTCCAGTCCAACCTGGGCTACAGAGACTCAGTCTAAAAACATGAAGAAGAAGAAGAAGAAGAAGAAGAAGGAGGAGGAGGAGGAGGAGGAGGAGGAGGAGGAGGCAGGGGAGGAAAGAAAGGAAGGAGGAAGGCGTGAACAGCTGAAAGAAATAGGGGAAGTGAAAAGTGACCAGAATATGAAGGAAACAAATGACTTGAGCGTTCTCAGAAAAGCCCTGGCTGGACTGTAGAACCTCTGAATCTATGCCATCATTCTCATGGGGGCAGATGGTGGTGGGAGAACCCTCTAGAAGGAAGGGAGATGTAGAAGACAGGAGAGACTGCCTTCCAAGCGCCTCCATTACTCCAGTTGGTTTGTTAATTAGCCATGTCACAACCCCACCTAGCATCTCAGGGACAAGCAGCCAGAGACACTGGGGGCGGGTGGGGCGCAGAACAGAATATGTGATCAATAGGGCATGGTGGGGGCAGCCTGGTGGTTCCAGAACTGTGGGAGACTGTGGGCAGGGAGCATGATCCCATAAGGAAAAGGAGGGGGCGCCAGGCCGAAAGAGGGAGACACTCACATGCAATGGGGCCCTGAGCGTAGCAGCTGGCACTGGCCTAGGTTGCAGTTGAGTTGTGATTTTGTCCCCTGAGTGCAATTGTTCACGCAGGTCAGCCTTCCCTCCAGATTCTCCGAGTAAAAGTATTGGCCAAAG
This sequence comes from Acomys minous, assembly GCF_964271855.1. Lineage (NCBI taxonomy): Eukaryota > Metazoa > Chordata > Mammalia > Rodentia > Muridae > Acomys > Acomys minous. Next base: position 72,124,828 of record NC_140498.1, on the reverse strand, counting down.
CCCTTGGCAGCCTTCTGGAAACAGTGCTCTATGGGGTGAGGGATGGCAGCTAGAGTTAGCATGGCCAGAACTTTCCCTGAATCCCTGTTTACCAGCCATGCTCTACCTCCTCCTGTCCACGGTTCTAAGAGGCTGCTCACCGTCAGGGTTGAAGCTGAGGGTTGGAACCTCCACGGTGGTGAAATTACCATTGTAGCACAGTTTGGAGTCTGCCCGAGATAAGGGGAGAGAAAGACAAAACGAAAATCATTAAGACTTCTTTCTGCCACTTTGTCAACTGCCTGGCCTCCCCCTTCTCCCACCAGGGCTCCTCCCCTTCGCCCACCAGAGCCCCGCCCCTTCTCCCACAGGGCCCCTCCCCTTCACCCACCAGAGCCCCGCCCCTTCTCCCACAGGGCCCCTCCCCTTCACCCACCAGAGCCCCGCCCCTTCTCCCACAGGGCCCCTCCCCTTCACCCACCAGAGCCCCGCCTCTTCTCCCACCAGGGCTCCTCTCCTTCGCCCACCAGAGCCCCGCCCCTTCTCCCACAGGGCTCCTTCCCTTTCTCCTTCCTAGTCTCTCCCCTTCCGCTTCTCCCTTCTGCCTTTCTCTTCTCCCGTCTTCACCCCTCACCCTTGCTCCCTTTCCATCTCCTCTCTCCTTCCCCCTCTTCCTCACCCCACCCCTGCTTCCTTGCTTTTTCTCCTCCCTCCTCCAACTCCCCTCCCCTTACTTCCTCCCCCTCTTCTTTCTATTTTTATCTCTGCCCCCTTCCTTCATCTGCCTCCTCCTCTTCCTCTCCACCACCTTCTGCTTTCCCTTCTTTCTTCTTCTTCATCAGCCGTCCACACTGAACCTGTGCTAGAGCTCGAGATAAACAGCCAAGCTCACATGGGGTCACGTGGATGACAACTTCAGCCTGGTACTGATGGGGTGGCAGGGGGCAGGATGGAGTCCAGGGAGGCACTGGGGGATGGTTTGTTTTGTTCTGTATTCTTTCTTTCTTTCTTTCTTTCTAAGATTTATTCTCTCCTTCCCTCCCTCTCTGCCCTGCCCTCTCTCTTTGTGAGTGTGCACGTGCATGCATGCCTGTGTGTCTGTGTGCCCACGTGTGTGCAAGTGCATGCACACACATGCATGGGGGGTGGCCAGAAGAGGGCAGTGAATCTTCTTGAGCTGGGCTTACAGGCGTCTGCGGGCTGAGCTGGGCTTACAGGCGTCTGCGGGCTGAGCTGGGCTTACAGGCGTCTGCGGGCTGAGCTGGGCTTACAGGCGTCTGCGGGCTGAGCTGGGCTTACAGGCGTCTGTGGGCTGAGCTGGGCTCTCAGGCGTCTGTGGGCTGGCCATCAGGGCTGCCGGAACGGAACTCAGCTCCTCTGCTCTCAACTGCTCTCCTCTCTCCATCATACCCCATCTTTTGTTGAAAAAGGACCACAAGCCTGGAACTCACTGTGGAGTCCATGCTACTTTGAACTCATGGCTATCCCCCTGCCTTAGCTTTCTTAGTGCTGAGATTGCAGGTGTGAGCTACCGTACCTGGCTGATTTCTAGATTCCTATGGTGGGGACTCTGGTGTTGCAAGTGAGAGGAAAGCGAGAGGAGAGGAAATAAAAATCCACTCTTCCTTCCCATGGAAAGTCAAGGAGTCTTAAAAGGACTTACTTTGGCAGTCGGAAATGTCATTTGTATTTACATTGCTAGTCTCAATCCTGATCTTTTCCTCCACAATCTTCCTGAGGTTTCTAAACAGCGTCATATACTCTGGGGTGTAGTTTGCCTCTAGAACGACCTGGCTCTCCACCACGATGCTGCCATTGCTGCAAGCAGAGGAGACTTGAGCGTTCCCTCCCTCCGCATCACCCACACCCAGCGCTGAAGGGGAAAGCAGCAAGAGGGCAGACAGGGGAGGCGAGCAACGGGTGTGAGGCTGGCTCGGAAAGAAGAGGACCCCTGTGGGGTGTGAGGGAGCACGCCTGGAGTCCCAGCACTTGGAAGGCTGAGGCAGGAGGATCATAGGTTCGTGGCCAACGTGGGTTACATAGTGAGACCTTGTTTCAAAAATCTAAAAGAAATGAAGGGAGGAAGGCAGGAGGGAAGGGAGAGAGGAAAGAAGAAAGGAAGAGAAGAGGGAAAGGAAGGAAAAGAACAGGAAAAAAAAAACCCACGAGGGTCTGTACTCTTGATTAAATGAGCTAATGAGGACGAACAAACATGATGAATAACGAAAAGTGGATAACCGTAAATAGTGAACAACCGAACAGATGAAACAAATTATGAATGAACATATGCCGAGCAATAGCTATCGTGAGTAAATGAACAGTGATGACAGAACCTAACTGAACAACCGACTGGGTAACCGTAATGAATAAATGAATGAGCAAACGAGGGAGGAAGGAATGAGCCAACAAGAGATGAATTAATGTGTAACCATGATGATTAAAAAAAAAATATGAATCACTGATGAGTTTGTGAGTGCGTGACAAGTTTTGTAAATGAGTGAACAAATTATGAATGAATAACCGTGAGGAACAAATGATGCGTGAGCCAGGACTCTCAGGTGTTGCTTTGGGGTTAGAACTCTCCTCGCCCAGGCAGATGCTGATAGCCTAACCTCAGGGAAGGAGGAAGCAGTAGGGAAAGGAGGAGGGACTCCCGAGCCCCCACCCCCCAACACTCACAGGATTTCTTTAATGAGCACATGTGTGTACTGGGGAAGGTCATCACCCTCGTAAACTTTATCCATCTGAAAAACAAAGAGAGATGATACAGAGTTGACAGTTAACAGGCTGGTGTCGATGGAGCCCATAGGAAAGAGAAAGGAAAGGTCCAGGTAGCATCCTCTGATGGCATCTCAGCAGGTAGGGCTCACGGGAAGATGCTTAGATGCTCTGAGACTCTGTCTCAGAAGATGAGAAGCTGGGATTGAGTGCCCTTAGCCCTTACTTGACTTTCATGGCTCCTACCCGGTTCAGGAAGAGATTTGTGAAGTTTCTGTAGGCCTCGGAGGATTCGTTCTTCAGGTCAGCTGTGAAGTTCCGGTAAATCACTTTTACTGTCACGGCCAGTGTAGCGTTAATGACATCCGGGATATCTAGGGGACCGGGCAACATGGTGCATGAGATACCAACCCTTCAGACCTGCGGGAATGCCTGTGGGGTGGGTAAACTTTCCCTTCTGTTGGTGTCATGGAGGCGAAGGAAGTGAGCACAAAAGGGTATAGACACTCAAGGGTCAGCTGAGGATGGCTGAGATGTGCGTGCGTGTGTGTGCGTGTTCACGTGTGCACACATGTGTACGGAGGCTAGACATCCAGTTGCGTATCTTTCTCTATTTCTCTCTCTCTCACACTGGATGTGGAACTCACCAATTTGGCTAGACTGGCTGGCTGGCAAGCAATCCTGAGGGATCTGTGTGTCTCCTCATGAGGGCTGATGCACAGCACTATGCCCAGAGTTTTGCGCGGGCTCTGGGGAATCCAAACCCAGGTCTCCACATTTGCGCTGTGAATACTTTATTAAGGGAACTACCTCCCCAGCCCCCCAGCTCTTGATATGGCAGAGAGCTAATGGCCAGATGGAGACCCAGGAAATTAGGTGGAAGGCGTCATAAAGGGTTAGGATGGAAACCTCCCATCGGAGAGGGAGGAGAGACAGAGAGAATAAGCCCTGAAGTTGAAGGCAGGAGGACCAGAAAAGGAATTACGTCCTGTCCATGTCGTGAAGCCACCGGAGTGGTGAGTTAATCGTTCCAACATGGCCACGTCACTGTAAGTGTCCAGGGGCCCAGGGAGGGCTGCAGGTCTGAGAGGAGCCATTACCTACTGGGAAGTAGTACAGGATGGAGTCGCAGAGCTGACCAGTGTAGCCTGAGTGGCATTCACACTCTCTTCCATTCCACTCTCCATTCTTGCAGTCCTCTGGGAAGTGACAGACGTCAAAGAGATCATTGAGGCAAAAACACTTGCTCCCATCCAGGTGCCACCAAAGCCCTGCACTCAGCAAGGGCCGTGAGACCAGATGACCGTATGACATTCAAGAACTTTACACACCCCCCCACCTCATTCCAAGGAACTAGAGGAGAAAGCATGAAACAGAAAGGTGTTTGAGGATAGAGGAAACACAAGAGAAGAAAGGGGGGAGGAAGAAAGGAACCCTATGGATCAAAAATAAAAATAAAACAAACAAAAAACAAACAAACAAACAAACAAAAAAACCAAAAACCCAAAGCATGCTGGGCATGGCGACCTACACTTATAATCACAGCACTCAAGAAGCTGAGACAGAAAAAAAGTTTTTTTTAAATGAAGCTGAGACAGACAGATTCCAAGATAGAACCTAGCCTGAGCATAGTGAGAGGCTGTTCCAGTACCCACAACCCTATGCCAAAGATGACGCATATCAATGTGGGAAATACACACCAATAGCTGTATAGGTCAGAAAACATGCAACGTGACCCGCACAAAGCAGAAAAGATGATTAAGAATCAAGATCTAAGGGAGAAACACAGAGTCAATTACATGGACTTACTTGGAGGCAAAGAGCTAGGCTGCGTCCTCATGGAAGTAGGGTGTAGGCTGGTGAATGGAGGACGGGCAGTAGAGCTGCTTCTGAGCGCAGAGGTGGTGCTGTAAGGGGAGGGACGGTAGGTGGAAGGGGGAGGTGAAGAGCTAGAAGGTTTTGTCTGGGATGAAGAAGAGTCAGAGACTGGCAAAGCAGAAGTTGAAAAAGTCTGGGAAGTATGAGCTGTGGTCCTAGGGGAATCTAGTGACGTTGGGGAATGGGGTGAACTTTGGCTGCTGGAAAAACTGGGGGGTAAAGAAGACAAGAGTGAAGTTGGGGCGGTGTCGGATGATGCTCTTGGTGGTGGTGTCCTTGAAGAGGATGAAAGGTCTTCCGGGAATGAAGTAGTTGAGGATGGTTCTGAGGACAGTGTACTAGAAAACGCTGATTCATCAGGAATGGTGGTGGATTGAGAGCTCTTAGCGGGGTGACTTGTGCCCATTGAAATCCCACTACTGGGGAAAGTTGTAGGTTCCTGAGTGAAGACTGTTGGAGAAGTCCCAGTTGCTTGAGTTGCTTGTGTTGAAGTCGGGCTGCTTGCAGAGATTGCAGATGCCTCAGTCAAGGTTGAGGTGTAGGTGATCTGAGGAGGTACGGCAGATTCCATCGAAATTGGCGTGCTCTGGGAGGTTGCAGCTTCCAGGGTGAAGATGGTTGGTTGGACCGTCTCACCAGGTTGAGTTCCAGGTGTTGAAATCGGGCTGCCTGGGGATGTTGATGCCTCAGATTGAGATGCAGTGTGGGTGATCTCAGGAGCTACAGCTGTTTCCGTAGAAACTGACACTGTTGCAAAGGTTGTAGATCCCTGAGTGAAGATTGTTTGGGATGTCCCTGTTGTTTGAGTTGCTTGTGTTGAAAAGGAGCTACTTAGGGAGGTTGTAGATGCCTCAGTCACAGCTAAAGTGTAGGGAGTGTCAGGAGAGACAGTTGTTTCTGTGGAAACCGAGATCCTTGGCAAGGTTGCAGATCCCTGAGTGAAGACTATTTGAGATGTCTCTGTGGCTTGCGTTGCTTGAGTTGAAATAAGGGTGCTTGAGGAAGGTGTAGAGGCCTCATTCACAGCTGAGGTGTAGGGGGTCTCAGGTGCTACAGCTGTTTCTGTGGACCGTGAGATGGGTGGGAAGGTTGTAGATTGCAGAGTGACGAGAGTTTGGGAAGTCTCCATTGCTTGACTGGTTTGTGGTGAAATAGGGCTGCTTGGGAAGGTTGTAGATGTCTCTGTCGGGATCATACTGTGTGACGTGTCAGAAGGCACAGCTGTTTCTGTGGAAAATGTCCTGCTTGCATAGGTTGTAGATTCCTGTGTGAAGATTGTTGCTTGGGTGGTCTCAGTAGGTTGAGTTGAATGTGTTGAAATTGTGTTTCGGGAGGAGTGTGTTGGCACTTGAGTGAAGCCTGCTGTTTGGACACTTTCAGTGTGTTGAGTTCCATGTGTTGAATTTAGGCTTCCTGAGGAGATTGTAGATGCCTCAGTCGGGGCTGTCCTGTGTGAGGTGTCAGTAGGCAGACTTGTTTCTGTAGAGATTGTCCTGCTTGGGTAGGTTGTAGATACCTGAGTGAAGGCTATTGTTTGAGAATCCACAGTTGACTGAGTCACAAGTGTGGATATTTGGCTGGTTGGGCTGGTCGTAGATTCCTCAGTCAGGGCAATGGTGAAGGAGGTGTCATGAGGTCCAGTGGTTTCTGCTGAAAATGAGCTACTTGGGATGGTTGTAGATTCCTGAGTGAAGATTGTTGCTTGAGGCGTCTCAGTGTGTTGAGTTGAATGTGTTGAAATCTGGCTTCCTGGTGAGGTCGTAGATGCCTCAGGTTGAGATGTTGTGTGTGTGATCTCAGAAGGTACAGCTGTTTCTGTGGAAAATGACCATGTTTGGAAAGTTGTATATTCCTGAGTGAAGGGCATTGATGATGTCTCGGCTGCTTGAGTGGCTTGTGTTGAAACCACAATACTTGGGGAGGTTGTAGGTGTCTCAGTCAAGGCTGACTTATGGGTGACATCAGGAGGGACAGCAGCTGATGGTGAAATTGGGGTGCTTTGTGAGGTTGCAGTTTCCTCAGTGAATATTGCAGTTTGGACTGTCTCAGTGGGTTGAGTTCCATGTGTTGAGTTTGGGCTGCCTGGAGATGTTGTTGATCCCACAGACTGAGATGTGGAGTCTGTGATCTCAGGAGCTACTGCAGGTTCTGTGGTACTTAGGATGATTGGGAAGCTTGTAGATACCTGACTGAAGACTGTTTCTGGAGTATCTGTTGTTTGAGTTGCTTGTGTGGAAATAAGGGTACTTGGTGAAGCTGTAGATGCCTCAGTCACAGCTGAGGTGTAGGAAGTGTCAGGAGAGGCAACTGTTTCTGTGGAAATTGAGCTTGTAGGGAAGGTTGTAAATTCCTGAGAAAAGACTGTTTGTGATGTCTGTGTTGTTTGAGTTGCTTCTGTTGGAAATGGACTTCCAGGGGAGGTTGTAGGTGTGTCACTCAAGGCTGAGGTGTGGGTGACATCAGGAGGTACGGGAGCTGAAGGAGGTATTGGGGTGGTTTGTGATGTTGCAGTATCCCCAGGAAATATTGTAGTTTGGAGTGTGTCAGTGGATTGAGTTTCATGTGTTGAAATGTGACTGCCTGTAGATGTTATAGATGTTTCCTGTTGAGATGTGGTGTGGGTGATCTCAGAATTTGGAGCTGTCTGTGTGGAAATTGAGCTTGTTGGGAAAGTTGTGGATCCCCAAGAGAACATTGCTTGGGATGTCTCTGTTGCTTGAGTTTCTTCTGTTGAAATTAAGATGATGGGCGAGGTTGTAGATCTGTCAGTCAGAGCTGTAGAAAGCACGGTGCCAGGTGTTACATCTGTTTCTGTGGAAAGTGAGCTTGTAGGGAACACTGTTGTTTGAGACTTCTCTGTTGGTTGACTGACAAGTGTGGACATATAGCTGCTTGACCAGGTCTTAGATTCCTCAGTCAGGGCTGTGGTGAAGGATGTGTCACGAGGTCCAGTGGTTTCTGCTGCAATTGAGCTGCTTGGGATACGTGTAGACTCCTGAGTGAAAACTGTTGCTTGAAGGGTCTCAGTGCGTTGAGTTGAGTGTGCTGAAATTGGGCTTCCTTGTGAGGTTGTAGATGCCTCAGGTTGGGATGTTGTATGTGTGATCTCAGAAGGTACAGCTGTTTCTGTGGAAAATGACCATGTTTGGAAAGTTGTAGTTCCTTGAGTGAAGAGCGTTGGTGACGTCTCATCTGGTTGAGTGGCTTGTGCTGAAATCACAATACTTGGGGAGGTTGTAGGTGTCTCAGTCAAGGCTGAGGTGTGGGTGACATCAGGAGGGACAGTAGCTGAAGGTGACATTGGTGTACTTTGCGAGGTTGCAGTTTCCCCAGGGAATGTTGTAGTTTGGACTATCTCAGTGGGTTGAGTTTCATGTGTTGAAATTGGGCTTCTAGGGTATGAGGTAGGTGTCTCAGTCAGGGCTGTGGAGAGCAAGGTATCAGGCAGTGCAGATGTTTCTGTGGAAATTGACTGTGTGGGGAAAGTTGTAGATCCCTGAGAGAAGACTGTTTGAGTTGTCTCTGTTGCCTGAGTTGCTTGTGCTGAAATCGGGGTTTGGGGAGAAGGTGTAGAGGCCTTATTCCCAGCTGAAGTGTATGAGGTCTCGGGAGCTACAGCTGTTTCTGTGGACCTTGAGCTGGGTGGGAAGGTTGTTAATCCTGGAGTAAACAGTGTTTCGGATGTATCTGGTAGAGGAGTGTCTTGTGTTGAAATCGTGATGCTTGGGGAGGTTGTAGATACATCAGGTAAGGCTGTGGAGAGCAAAGTGTCAGGAGGAACAGCTGTTTCTGTGGATATTGAACTTGTAGGGATGGTCGTGGATTCCTGAGATAAGACTGTTGCTTGTGAGCTCTCAGTAAGTTGAGTTGAATGCGTTGAAATCTGGCTTCCTGGGAAGGCTGTAGAGGCTTTGGGGAAGGTGGCAGTGTGAGTGATCTCTGGAGTTACAGCACTTGCTGTTGAAACTGGTGTGCTTTGGGAGGTTGCAGTTCCCTGTGTGAAGATTGTTGTCTGGGCTGACTCAGTGGGTTGAGTTCCATGTGTTGAAATGTGACTGCCTGTAGATGCTATAGATGATTCCTGTTGAGATGTGGTATGGGTGATCTCAGGATTTAGAACTGTTTGTGTGACCATCGAGCTTGTTGGGAAGATTGTAGATCCCCAAGAGAACACTGTTTGTGATGTCTCTGTTGCTTGACTTTCTGGTGTTGAAGTTGAGATGATGGGTGAGGTTGTAGATCTGTCAGTCAGAGCTGTAGAGAGCAAGGTTTCAAAAGTTACAGCTGTTTCTGTGGAAAGTGAGCTTGTAGGGAAGGTGGTAGATTCCTGAGTGAAGATTGTTGCTTGAGGGGTCTCAGTGGGTTGAGTTGAATGTGCTGAAATCGGGCTTCCTAGTGAGGCTGTAGGTTCCTCAGGTTGAGATGTTGTGTGTGTGATCTCAGAAGGTACAGCTGTTTCTGTGGAAAATGACCATGTTTGGAAAGTTGTAGATTCCTGAGTGAAGAGCGTTGGTGATGTCTCATCTGGTTGAGTGGCTTGTGTTGAAATCACAATACTTGAGGAGGTTGTAGGTATCTCAGTCAAGGCTGAGGTGTGGGTGACATCAGGAGAGAGAGCAACTGATGGTGAAACTGGGGTGCTTTGTGAGGTTGCAGTTTTCCCAGTGAAAGTTGTAGTTTGGACTATCTCAGTGGGTTGAGTTCCATCTGTTGAGACTGGGCTGCCTGGAGATGTTGTTGATCCCACAGACTGAGATGTGGAGTCCGTGATCTCAGGAGCTACTGCAGGTTCTGTGGTACTTGGGCTGGTTGGGAAGTTTGCAGATTCAGGAGTGAAGACTGTTTGAGATGTCTCTGTTGTTTGAGTGGAAACAGGATTACTTGGGGAGGCTGTAGATGCCTCAGTCACTGCTGAAGTATACGAAGTTTTGGAAGGGACAACTGTTTCTGCAGATGTAGATCTCCTTGGCATGGTTGTAGATCCCTGAGAGAAGACTGTTTGGGAATTCTCTGTTCTTCGGGTTTCTTGTGTGGCAATCGGGATACTTGGTGAGGCTGTAGTTGTCTCAGTCACAGGTGAGGCATAGGAAGTGTCAGGAGACACAATTGAGCTTGTAGGGAAGGGTGTAAATTTCTGAGTGAAGACTGTTTGGGATGTCTGTGTTGTTTGAGTTGCTTCTGTTGGAAATGGACTTCCTAGGGAGGTTGTAGGTGTCTCAGTCAAGGTTGAGGTGTAGGTAACATCAGGAGGGACAGAAGCTGAAGGGGAAATTGGGGTGCTTTGTGAGGTTGCAGTATCCCCATGGAATATTGTAGTTTGGACTTTGTTAGTGGGTTGAGTTTCATGTGTTGAAATCTGGCTGCTAGGGTATGAGGTAGGGGTCTCAGTCAGGGCAGTGGAGAGCAAAGTCTCAGGCAGTACAGATGTTTCCGTGGAAATTGACTGTGTGGGGAAAGTTGTAGATCCCTGAGAGAAGACTGTTTGAGATGTCTCTGTTGTTTGAGTTGCTTGTGTGGAAACAGGGTTACTTGGGGAAGTTGTAGATGCTTCAGTCACAACGGAAGTATAAGAAATTTTGGAAGGGACAACTGTTTCTGCAGATGTAGATCTCCTTGGCATGGTTGTTGATCCCTGAGAGAAGACTGTTTGAGATGTTTCTGTTGCCTGAGTTGCTTGAGCTGAAATCAGGGTTTGGGGGGAAGGCGTAGAGGCCACATTTCCAGCTGAAGTGTAGGAGGTCTCGGGAGCTACAGCTGTTTCTGTGGACCTTGAGCTGGATGGGAAGGTTGTTGATCCTGGAGTGAACAGTGTTTGGGATGTGTCAAGTACACTAGTCTCTTGTGTTGAAATTGTGATGCTTGGGGAGGTTGTAGATACATCAGGTAAGGCTGTGGAAAGGGAGGTGTGAGGAAGAACAGCTGTTTCTGTGGAAATTGAACTTGTAGGAATGGTCGTGGATTCCTGAGTGAAGACTGTTGTTTGTGTGGTCTCCATTGGTTGAGTTGAATGTGTTGAAATGGAGCTTCCTGGTGAGGTCGTAGATGCCTCAGATTGCGATGTTGTGTGTGTGATGTCAGAAGGTACAGCTGTTTCTGTGGACGATGATTGTGTTTGGAAAGTTGTAGATTCCTGAGTGAAGAGCATTGGTGATGTCTCATCTGGTTGAGTGGCTTGTGTTGAAATCACAATACTTGAGGAGGTTGTAGGTGTCTCAGTCAAGGCTGAGGTGTGGGTGACATCAGGAGGGACAGTAGCTGAAGGTGACATTGGTGTACTTTGCGAGGTTGCAGTTTCCCCAGGGAATGTTGTAGTTTGGACTATCTCAGTGGGTTGAGTTTCATGTGTTGAAATCGGGCTGCTAGGGTATGAGGTAGGTGTCTCAGTCAGGGCTGACGTATGGGTGACATCAGGAGTGACAGAAGCTGAAGGTGAAACTGGGGTGCTTTGTGAGGTTGCACTTTCCCCAGTGAATATTGTAGTTTGGCCTGTCTCAGTGGGTTGAGTTCCATGTGTTGAGTTTGGGCTGCCTGGAGATGTTGTTGATCCCACAGACTGAGATGTGGAGTCTGTGATCTCAGGAGCTACTGCAGGTTCTGTGGTACTTGGGCTGGTTGGGAAGCTTGTAGATTCCTGAGTGAAGACTGTTTGAGATGTCTCTGTTGTTTGAGTTGCTTGTGTGGAAACAGGGTTACTTGGGGAAGTTGTAGATGCTTCAGTCACAACGGAAGTATAAGAAATTTTGGAAGGGACAACTGTTTCTGCAGATGTAGATCTCCTTGGCATGGTTGTTGATCCCTGAGAGAAGACTGTTTGAGATGTTTCTGTTGCCTGAGTTGCTTGAGCTGAAATCAGGGTTTGGGGGGAAGGCGTAGAGGCCACATTTCCAGCTGAAGTGTAGGAGGTCTCGGGAGCTACAGCTGTTTCTGTGGACCTTGAGCTGGATGGGAAGGTTGTTGATCCTGGAGTGAACAGTGTTTGGGATGTGTCAAGTACACTAGTCTCTTGTGTTGAAATTGTGATGCTTGGGGAGGTTGTAGATACATCAGGTAAGGCTGTGGAAAGGGAGGTGTGAGGAAGAACAGCTGTTTCTGTGGAAATTGAACTTGTAGGAATGGTCGTGGATTCCTGAGTGAAGACTGATGTTTGTGTGGTCTCCATTGGTTGAGTTAAATGTGTTGAAATCTGGCTGCTTACAGATGTTATAGATGATTCCTGTTGAGATGTGGTGTGGGTGATCTCTGGATTTAGAGCTGTCTGTGTGGACATCGAGCTTGTTGAGATGGTTGTAGATCCCTGAGAGAATACTGTTTGGGATGTCTCTGTTGCTTGACTTTCTGGATTTGAAGTTGAGATGATGGGCAAAGTTGTAGATCTGTCAGTCAGAGCTGTAGAGAGCAAGGTTTCAGGTGAGCTTGTAGGGAAAGTGGTAGATTTCTGAGTGAGGGCTGTTTTTTGAGAATTCCCAGTTGGTTGATTGACAAGAGTGGACATATGGCTGCTTGTCCAGGTCTTAGATTCCTCAGTCAGGGCTGTGGTGAAAGAGGTGCCATGACGTCCAGTGGTTTCTGCTGAAAGTGAGCTGCTTGGGATCATTGTAGATTGTTGAGTGAAGACTGTTGCTTGAGGGGTCTCAGTGGGTTGAGTTGAATGTGTTGAAATCGGGCTTCCTTGTGATGTTGTAGATGCCTCAGGTTGAGATGCTGTGTGTGTGCTGTCAGGAGGTACAGCTGTTTCTGTGGAAAATGACCATGTTTGGAAAGTTGTAGATTCCTGAGTGAAGAGCGTTGGTGATGTTTCATCTGGTTGAGTGGCTTGTGTTGAAACGACAATACTTGGGGAGGTTGTAGGTGTCTCAGTCAAGGCTGAGGTGTGGGTGACATCAGGAGGCACAGCAACTGATAGTGAAACTGGGGTGCTTTGTGAGGTTGCACTTTCCCCAGTGAAAATTGTAGTTTGGACTATCTCAGTGGGTTGAGTTCCATGTGTTGAGACTGGGCTGCCTGGAGATGTTGTTGATCCCACAGACTGAGATGTGGAGTCCGTGATCTCAGGAGCTACTGCAGGTTCTGTGGTACTTGAGCTGGTTGGGAAGCTTGTAGATTCCTGAGTGAAGACTGTTTGAGATGTCTCTGTTGTTTGAGTAGCTTGTGTGGAAACACGGTTACTTGGGGAGGTTGTGGATGCCTCAGTCACTGCTGAAGTGTAGGAATATTCAGAAGGGACAACTGTTTCTGCAGATGTAGATCTCCTTGGCATGGTTGTAGATCCCTGAGAGAAGACTGTTTGGGGACCCTCTGTTGTTTGAGTTGCTTGTGTGGAAACAGGGGTACTTGGTGAGGCTGTAGATGCCTCAATCACAGATGAGGTGTAGGAAGTGTCAGGAGAGACAACTGTTTCTGTGGAAATTGAGCTTGTAGGGAAGGTTGTAGATTCAGGAGTGAAGACTGTTTCAGATGTCTCTGTTGTTTGAATTGCTTGTGTGGAAACAGGGTTACCTGGGGAGGTTGTAGATGCCTTAGTCACAGCTGAAGTATAGGAAGTTTCAGAAGGGACAACTGTTTCTGCAGATGTAGATCTCCTTGGCATGGTTGTTGATAGCTGAGAGAAGACTGTTTGGGAATTCTCTGTTGTTTGGGTTGGTTGTGTGGCAATCGGGCTACTTGGTGAGGCTGTAGATGCATCAGTCACAGCTGAGGCATAGGAAGTGTCAGGAGAGACAACTGAGCTTTTAGGGAAAGTTGTAAATTCCTGAGTGAAGACTGTTTGGGATGTCTGTGTGGTTTGAGTTGCTTCTGTTGGAAATGGACTGCTTGGGGAAGTTGTAGGTGTCTCAGTCAAGGCTGAGGTATGGGTGACACCAGGAGGTATGGCAGCTGAAGGGGAAACTGGGGTGCTTTGTGACGTTGCATCATCCCCAGGTAATATTGTAGTTTGGACTGTGTTAGTGGTTTGAGTTTCATGTGTTGAAATCTGGTTGCTAGGGTATGAGGTAGGAGTCTCAGTCAGGACTGTGGAGAGTGAGGTGTCAGGAGGAACTACTTTTTCTGTGGAAATTGAACTTGTAGGGATGCTTGTGGATTCCTGAGTGAAGACTGTTGCTTGTGAGCTCTCAGGGAGTTGAGTTGAATGTGCTGAATTTGCGCTGCTAGGGGAGCTTGTAGCATCCTGAGTGACACCAATTGATTGGACATTGTCAGCGTGTTGAGTTGCTTGTGTTGAAATCTGGCTGCCTGGGAAAGTTGTAGATGCCTCAGGGAAGGTGGCAGTGTGGGTGATCTCTGGAGTTACAGCACTTGCTGTGGAAATTGGTGTGCTTTGGGAGGTTGCAGTTCCCTGTGTGAAGATTGTTGTCTGGGATGACTCAGTGGGTTGAGTTCCATGTGTTGAAATGTGACTGCCTGCAGATGTTATAGATGATTCCTGTTGAGATGTGGTGTGGGTGATCTCTGGGTTTAGAGCTGTCTGTGTGGATATTGAGCTTGTTGAGATAGCTGTAGATCCCTGAGAGAACACTGTTTGGGATGTCTCTGTTGCTTGACTTTCTGAAGTCGAAGTTGAGATGATGGGCAAAGTTGTAGATCTGTCAGTCAGCGCTGTAGAGAGCAAGGTTTCAGGAGTTATAGCTGTTTCTGTGGAAAGTGAGCTTGTAGGGAAGGTGGTAGATTTCTGAGTGAGGGCTGTTGTTTGAGAATTCCCAGTTTGTTGATTGACAAGAGTGGACATATGGCTACTTGCCCAGGTCTTAGATTCCTCAGTGAGGGCTGCGGTGAAGGATGTGTCATAAGATCTAGTAGATTCTGCTGCAATTGAGCTGATTGCGATGGTTGAAGATTCCTGAGTGAAGACTGTTGCTTGAGCGATCTCAGTGGGTTGAGTTGAATGTGTTAAAATCGGGCTTCCTTGTGAAGTTGTAGATGCCTCAGGTTGAGATGCTGTGTGTGTGCTCTCAGGAGGTACAGTTGTTTCTGTGGAAAACGACCACCTTTGGAAAGTTGTAGATTCCTGAGTGAAGAGCATTGGTGATGTCTCAGCTGCTTGAGTGGCTTGTGTTGAAATGACAATACTTGGGGAAGTTGTAGGTGTCTCAGTCAAAGCTGACGTGTGAGTGACATCAGGAGGAACAGCAGCTGATGGTGAAATTGGAGTGCTTTGTGAGGTTGCAGTTTCCTCAGCGAATGTTGTAGTTTGGACTGTCTCAGTGGGTTGAGTTCCATGTGTTGAGACTGAGCTGCCTGGAGATGTTGCTGATCCCACAGACTGAGATGTGGAGTCCGTGACCTCAGGAGCTACTGCAGGTTCTGTGGTACTTGGGCTGGTTGGGAAGCTTGTAGATTCCTGAGTGAAGACTGTTTGAGATGTCTCTGTTGTTCCTGTTGCTTGTGTGGAAACAGGGCTACTTAGGGAGGTTGTAGATGCCTCAGTCACAGCTGAAGTGTAGGAAGTTTCAGAAGGGACAACTGTATCTGCAGTTGTAGAGCTCTTTGGCATGGTTGTAGATTCCTGAGTGAAGACTGTTTCAGGAGTCTCTGTTGTTTGAGTTGCTTGTGTCAAAACAGGGGTACTTGGTGAGGCTGTAGATGCCTCCGTCACAGCTGAGGTGTAGGAAGTGTCAGGAGAGACAACAGTTTCTGTGGAAATTGAGCTTCTAGGGAATGTTGTAGATTCCTGAGTGAAGATTGTTTGGGATGTCTGTGTTGTTTGTGTTGCTTCTGTTGGATACAGACTGCTTGGGGAGGTTGCAGGTGTCTCAGTCAAGGCTGAGGTGTGGGTGACACTGGGAGGTATGGCAGCTGAAGGGGAAACTGGGGTGCTTTGTGACATTGCAGTATAGCCAGGTAATATTGTAGTTTGAACTGTGTCAGTGGGTTGAGTTTCATGTGTTGAAATCTGGCTGCTAGTGTATGAGGTAGGTGTCCCAGTCAGGGCTGTGGAGAGCAAGGTGTAGGGAGAAACAGCTGTTTCTGTGGAAATTGAACTTGTAGGGATGCTTGTGGATTCCTGAGTGAAGACTGTTGCTTGTGAGCTCTCAGTGGGTTGAGTTGAATGTGCTGAATTTGCGCTGCTGGAGGAGCCTGTACCATCCACAGTGATGCCTGTTGATTGGACATTGTCAGTGTGTTGAGTTGCTTGTGTTGAAATCTGGCTGCCTGGGAAGGTTGTGGATGCCTCAGGGAAGGTGGCAGTGTGGGTGATCTCTGGAGTTACAGCACTTGCTGTTGAAACTGGTGTGCTTTGGGAGGTTGCAGTTCCCTGACTGAAGACTGTTGTTTGGGATAACTCAGTGGGTTGAGTTCCATGTGTTGAAATGTGACTGCCTACAGATGTTATAGATGATTCCTGTTGAGATGTGGTGTGGGTGATCTCAAGATTTAGAGCTGTCGGTGTGGAAATTGAGCTTGTTGTGAAGGTCGTAGATCCCCGGGATAACACCGCTTGGGACGTCTCTGTGGCTTGACTTTCTTGTGTTGAAATCGAGATGATGGGCAAAGTTGTAGATCTGTCAGTCAGAGCTGTAGAGAGCATTGTGTCAGGAGTTACAGTTGTTTCTGTGGAAAGTGAGCTTGTAGGGAAGGTTGTAGATTCCTGAGTGAACATTGTTGTTTGAGACTTCTCTGCAGGTTGATTGACAAGAGTGGACATATGGATGCTTGGCCAGGTCGTAGATTCCTCAGTGAGGGCTGTGGTGAAAGACGTGTCATGAGGTCCAGTGGTTTCTGTTGTAATTGAGCTGCTTGAGATTGTTGTAGATTCCTGAGTGAAGACTGTTGCTTGAGAGATCTCAGTGGGTTGAGTTGAATGTGTTGAAATCAGGCTTCCTTGTGAGGTTGTAGATGCCTCAGGTTGAGATGTTGTGTGTGTGATCTCAGAAGGTACAGCTGTTTCTGTGGAAAATGACCGAGTTTGGAAAGTTGTAGTTCCTTGAGTGAAGAGCATTGGTGATGTCTCATCTGGTTGAGTGGCTTGTGTTGAAATCATGATACTTTGGGAGATTGTAGGTGTCTCAGTCAAGGCTGAAGTGTGGGTAACAGCAGGAAGAATTGCTGTTGAAGATGAAATTGGGTTGCTTAGTGATGTTGCAGTCCCCCCGATGAATACTGTAGTTTGGATTATCTCAGTGGGTTGAGTTCCATGTGTTGAAATTGGGCTGCCTGGGGATGTTGTTAATCCTCCAGATTGAGATGTGCTCTGGGTGATCTCAGAGTCTACTACAGGTTCTGTGGTACTTGGGCTGCTTGGAAAGCTTGTAGATTCCTGAGTGAAGACTGGTTGAGATGTCTCTGCTTGTGTGGAAATGGGTCTACTTGGGGAGGCTGTAGATGCCTCAGTCACAGCTGAGGTGTAGGAAGTGTCAGAAGGGACAACTGTTTCTGCAGATGTAGAGCTCCTTGGTACGGTTGTAGATTCCTGAGGGAGGAGTGTTTGGGATGTGTCAGTTGCATGAGTTTCTTGTGTTGAAATTGAGATAGGTTGCGAGGTTGGAGATGTACTAGCCAGAGTTGTGGGGAGTGAAGTCTCCGCATGTACTGACATTTCTGATGAAATTGAGCTTGTAAGGAATTTTGTAGAACCCTGAGTGAAGACTGTTTGGGAAGTCTCTTTTGTTTGAGTTGTTTTTGTGGAAATGAGGTTACTTGGGGAGGCTGTAGATGCCTCAGTCACAGCTGAAATGTAGGAAGTGTCAGGAGAGACAACTGTTTCTGTGGAAATTGAGCTTGTTAGGAAGGTTGTAGATTCCTGAGTGAACACTGTTGTTTGAGAATTCCCAGTCTGTTGATTGACAAGTGTCGACACGTAGCTGCTTGGCCAGGTCTTAGATTCCTCAGTCAAGGCTGTGGTAAAGGACGTGTCATGAGAGCCAGTGGTTTCGGATGAAATTGAGCTCCTTGGGATGGTTGTAGATTCCTGAGTGAAGCCTGTAGCTTGTGTGGTCTCAGTGGGTTGAGCTGAATGTGTTGAAATTGGGCTTCCTTGAGCTGTTGTAGTTGACTCAGGTTGAGATGTTGTGTAGGTGATCATAGTTGGTACAGGTGTTTCTTTGGAAATTGACCCTGTTGGGAAAGTGGTAGATCCCTGAGTGAAAAGTGTTTGGGATGTCTCTGCTGCTGGAGTTGCTTGTGTTGAAACCGAGGTGCTTGAGTAAAGTGTGGAGGCCTCATTGACAGCTGAAGTGTAGGAGGTCTTAGGAGCTACAGCTGTTTCTGTGGAAATTGAGCTTGTAGAGAAGGTTGTGGATTCCTGAGTGAAGAGTGTTTGGGAAGTCTCAGTTGTTTGAGTAGTTTGTGTTGAAAATGGGCTATTTGGGGAGGATGTAGATGCCTCAGTCAGAGCTGTAGTGTGTTGTGAAGCGTCAGTAGGTATAGTTGTGTCTGTGGAGATTGTCCTGATTGGGTAGGTTATATATTCCTGGGTGAAGACTGTTTTTGAGGTCTCAGCTAGTGGAGTTTCTTGTGCTGAAACTGTGCTGCCTGGAGATGTTGTAGATGCCTCAGTTTGAGATAGGGTATGGGTGCTCTCTGATGGTACAGCAGCATCTGTGGAAATTGGGCTCCTTGGAAAGGTTGTAGAATGCTGAGTGGTGAGTGTTTGGGAAGTCTCAGTTGCTTGACTTGCTTGTGTTAAAAGTGGAGCACTTGGGGAAGGTGTAGAGGCCTCATTCACAGCTGAAGTGTAGGAGGTCTCCAGAGGTACAGCTGTTTCTGTGGAAATTGAGCTTGTAGAGAAGGTTGTAGATTCCTGAGTGAAGACCGGTGGGGGAGCCCCAGTTTGTTGAGTTCCATGTGTGGAAATTGGGCTCCTTGGGAAGGTTGTAGATGCCTCTGTCATGTGTGAGGTGTCAGTAGGCAGAGTTGATTCTGTGGAGATTGTCCTGCTTGGGTAGGTTGTAGATTCCTGAGTGAGGGCTGTTGTTTGAGAATCCTCAGTTGGTTGAGTCACAAGTGTGGATATTTGGCTCCTTGGCCTGGTCGTAGATTCCTCAGTCAGGGCTGTGGTGAAGGAGGTGTCATGGGGTCCAGTGGTTTCTGCTGAAATTGAGCTACTTGGGATGGTTGTAGACTCCTGAGTGGAGACTGTTGCTTGAGGGCTCTCAGTGAGTTGAGTTGAATGTGTTGAAATCAGGCTTCCTGGGGAGGTTGTAGATGCCTCAGGTTGAGATGTGGTCTGGGGCATCTCAGTAACTACAAATGTTTCTGTGGAAATCAGCCTTGTTGGAAAAGTTGTAGATTCCTGAGTGAAGAGTGTTTGGGATGTGTCTATTGCCTGGGTTGCTTGTGTTGAAATCGGGATTCTTGGGGAAGGTGTAGAAGCCTCATACACAGATGAAGTGTACAAAGTCTGAGGAGATATAGCTGTGTCTGTGGCCCCTGAGCTTGTTGGGAGGGTTGTAAATCCCAAACTGAAGACTGTTTGAGATGTCTCTGTTGTTTGAGTTGCTTGTGTGGAAACGGGTGTACTTGGGAAGGTTGTAGATGCCTCAGACACAGCTGAAGGGGAGGAGGCGTCAGAAGGGACAGCTTTTTCTGTGGAAATTGAGCTCTTTGGCATGGTTGTAGATTCCTGAGTGAAGACTTTTTGGGTTGTCTCTGTTGTTTGAATCGCTTCTGTTGGAAACAAGCTTCTAGGGGAGGTTGTAAGTGTCTCAGTCAAGGCTGAGGTCTGGGTAATATCAGGAGGTACAGATGTTGAAGGTGAAATTGGTGTGCTTTGTGAGGTTGCAGTTTCCCCAGAGATGATTGTTTGGACCATCTCAGTGGGTTGAGCTCCATGTGTTAACATTGGGCTGCCTGGGGATGTTGTAAATGCCTCAGGTTGAGATGTACTGTAGGTGATTTCAGGAGTTAGAGCTGTTTCTGTGGAAACTGAGCTTGTTAGAAAAAATGTAGATCTCTGAGAGAACACTGTTTGGGATGTCTCTGTTGATTGACTTTCTTGTGTTGATTTCCTGATGAAGGGTAATGTTGTAGATTTGTCATTCAGGCCTGTGTAGAGCAAGGTGTCAGGAGTTACAGCTGTTTCTGTGGAAAGTGAGTTTGTAGGGAAGGTTGTAGATTCCTGAGTGAAGACTGTAGCTTGTGTGGTCTCAGTGGGTTGAGTTGAATGTGTTGAAATCGGGCTTTCAGGAGATGTTGTAGATGCCTCAGGTTGTGATGTTGTGTGGGTGCTCGTAGGTGGTACAGTTGTTCCTGTGGAAAATGACCCTGTGGAGAAAGTCGTAGATTCCTGAGTGAAGAGTGTTTGGGAAGTCTCTACTTCCTGAGTTGCTTGTGTGGAAACCGGGGTGCTTGAGTAAAATGTGGAGGCCTTATTGACAGCTGAACTGTAGAGGGTCTCAGGAGCTACAGTTGTTTCTGTGGAAATTGAGCTTGTAGAGAAGGTTGTTGATTCCTGAGTGAAAAGTGTTTGGGAAGTCTCTGGTGCTTGATTGGTTTGTGTTGGAATCAGGCGGCTTGGGGATGTTGTAGATGTGTCTGTCAGGAGTATAGTGTGTGAGTTGTCAGTAGGCAGCGTTGTTTCTGTGGGAAATGTCCTGCTTGGGATGGTCATAGATTCCTGAGTGAAGATTGTTGCTTGCGTGGTCTCACTGGGTTTAGTTGAATGTGTTGAAATCAGGCTGCCTGGGTAGGTTGTCGATGAGGTGTGACTGGTCTCTGGAGCTGCTGTTGAAATCAGTGTGCCTTGAGAGTCTACAGTTCCCTGTGTGAAGATTGATGTTTGCACCGTCTCACTGGTTTGAGGTCCATGTGTTGAAATTGGTCTCTCTGGGGATGTTGTAGATGATTCCAGTTGAGATGCAGTGTGGGTGATCTTAGGAGTTAGAGCTGTTTCTCTGGAAACTGAGCTGCTTGGGAAGGTTGTAGATTCCTGCCTGAAGATTGTTTGGGATGTCTCTGCTCCTTGAGTTGCTTGGGTTGAAACTGGGGTGCTTGCAGGTGTAGAGGCTTCATTCCCAGCTGAAGTGTAGGGGGTCTCAGGAGCTACAGCTGTTTCTGTGGACCGTGAACTGGATGGGAAAGTTGTTGATCCTGGAGTGAACAGTGTTTGAGATGTGTCAGTTACAGGAGTTTGTTGTGTTGACATCATGATGATTGGGGAGGTTGTAGATACATCGGTCAGGGCTGTGGAGAGGGAGGTGTCAGAAGTTACAGCTGTTTCTGTGGAAAGCGAAGATGTAGGCATGGTTGTAGACTCCTGAGTGAAGACTGTTGCTTGCGTTGTCCCAGTAGGTTGAGTTGGATGTGTTGAAATTGGGTTGCTGTGGGAGCTTGTAGGTTCCTCAGTGTAGCCTGTTGCTTGAGCTCTTTCAGTGTGTTGAGTTGCTTGTGTTGACATTGTGTTGCCTGGATAGGTAGTAGATGCCTCAAGTTGAGGTGTGGTGTGGGTGATCGTAGCCGTTTCTCTTGAAATTGACCCTGTTGAGAAAGTTGTAGATCCCTGAGTCAAGATTGTTTGTGATGTCTCTGCTGCTTGAGTTGTTTGTGTTGACATTTGGGGGCTTGGTGAAGAGGTCTTATGTACAGCTGTACTGTAGGAGGTCTCAGGAGTTATAGCTGTTTTGGTGGAAATTGAGCCAGTTTGGAAGCTTGTAGATTCCTGAGTGAAGACTGGTTGTGGTGTCTCTGTTGTTGGAGTTGCTTGTGTGGATCTAGGGCTGTGTTGGGAGGTTGTAGATGCCTCAGTCACAGCTGGAGTATATGAAGTGTCAAGAGGGACAACTGTTTTTGTGACTATAGAGTTCCTTGACACAGTTGTAGATCCCTGAGTGAAGACTGTTTGGGATGTGTCCACTGCATGAGTCTCTTGTGTTGAAATCAGGGTACTTGGGGAGACTGACGATACATCAGGCAGAGCTGTGGGGAGTGGAGTTTCAGGAGGTACAGATGTTTCTGTGGAAATTGAGCTTTTAGGAAATGTTGTGGATTCCTGAGTGAAGACTGTTTGGGATGTCTCAGGTGCTTGAGTGGTTTGTGTTGGAATTGGGCTGTGCGGGGATGTTGTAGATGTCTCTGTCAGGAATGTAGTGTGTGAGGTGTCAGTAGGCAGAGTTGATTCTGTGGAGATTGTCCTGCTTGGGTAGGTTGTAGATTCCTGAGTGAGGGCTGTTGTTTGAGAATCCTCAGTTGGTTGAGTCACAAGTGTGGATATTTGGCTGCTTGGCCTGGTCGTAGATTTCTCAGTCAGGGCTGTGGTGAAGGAGGTGTCATGGGGTCCAGTCGTTTCTGCTGAAATTGAGCTACTTGGGATGGTTGTAGATTCCTGAATCAAGACTGTAGCTTGTGTGGTCTCAGTGGGTTGAGTTGAATGTGTTGAAATCAGTCTTCCTGGGGAAGTTGTAGATGCCTCAGGTTGAGATGTGGTGTGGGTGATCTCAGAAGTTAGAGCTGTTTTTGTGGAAACTGAGCTTGTTGGAAAAGTAGTAGATCCCTGAGAGAACACTGTTTGGGATGTCTCTGTTGCTTGAGTTTCTTGTGTTGATTTCCTGATGAAGGGTGAAGTTGTAGATATGTCATTCAGAACTGTGGAGATCAAGGTGTCAGGAGTTACAGCTGTTTCTGTGGAAAGTGAGCTTGTAGGGAAGGTTGTGAATTCCTGAGTAATGACTGCTGTTTGATAATTCCCAGTTGGTTGATTGACAAGTGTGGACATATGGCTGCTTGGCCAGGTCTTAAATTCCTCAGTCAGGGCTGTGGTGAAGGAGGTGTCATGAGGCCCAGCAGTTTCTGCTGAAAGTGAGCTCCTTGGGATGGTTGTAGATTCCTGAGTGAAGACTGTTGCTTGTGTGGTCTCAGTTGGTAGAGTTGAATGTGTTGAAATTATGCTGTCATGAGAGTTTGTAGGTTCCTGAGTGAAGCCTGTTGTTTGAACCCTTTCAGTGTGTTGAGTTCCTTGTGTTGAAATCTCACTGCCTGGATAGCTAGTAGATGCCTCAGGTTGAGATGTGGTGTGAGTGATCTCAGGAGCTGCAGCTGTTCCTGTGGAGATTAAGCTGGTTGAGAAGGTTGTAGACACATGAGTAAAGACTGTATTTGAGGTCTCAGTTTGTTGAGTTTCATCTGTTGAAATCTGGCTGTTTGGGGAGGTTGTAGATGCCTCAGTCAGATCTGTCATGTGTGAGGTATCAATAGGCAGAGTGGTTTCTGTAGAAATTGAACCTGTAGGGATGGTTGTAGATCCCTGAGGGAAGAGTGTTTGGGATGTCTCTGCTGCTTGAGTTGCTTGTGTTGAAACCAGGGAAGGTGTAGAGGCCTCATTCCCAGCTGAAGTGTAGGAGGTCTCAGGAACTACAGCTGTTTCTGTGGACCATGAACTGGTTGTGAAAGTTGTAGATCCCGGAGTGAACAGTGTTTGGGATGTGTCAGTTTTGGGAGTGTCCTGTGTTGACATCGTGGCACTTGGGGAGGTTGTAGATGCATCGTTAAGGTGGGTGAAAAGCGAGGTGTCAGAAAGTACAGTTGTTTCTGTGGAAAGTGAGCTTGGAGTAGTGGTTACAGATTCCTGAGTGAAGACTGTGGATTCTGTGGTCACAGTGGGTTGAGTTGAATGTGTTGAAATTGAGCTTTCTGGGGAGCTTGTAAGTACTTCAGGTGGAGATGTGGTGTGGGTTAATTCAGAAGGTACAGTTGTTTCTGTGGAGATTGTCCTGCTTGGGTAGGTTGTGGATTCCTGAGTGAGGGCTGTTGCTTGAGAACCCTCAGTCAGGCCTGTGCCTTGAGACGTTTCAGGAGGTCCAGCTGTTTTGGCTGAATTTGAGCTCCTCTGGAAGGTTGTAGCTTCCTGAGTGAGGACTGTTCCTTGGGAGTTTCCAGTGATCTCTGGAGTGGGTGTTGAACCTGGGCCTCCTATTTCAGTTGCTCTTCCATTTCCTGGGCCTGAACTCAGAGAGCCTCCAGTTGTCTCGGGTGTATGCGCCAAACTGTTTGTAGTTCCAGTTACATCTGTTTCTATTGATCCGTTGTTCGCAGTGAATGCTATTAAGTGAGTTGAATTTGAGATGCTTGACAATGCTGTAGAGCCATCCACAGCAGATTTTGTACTTAAGTAACTTGTAGTTGCTGCTGATGTGCGATCTTCTCTTTTGGTTGATGCACCTGTTGTTAAATCTATGGTTTGGAAAGAAATCAAGAAAGGATCATTTATCAGTTTCTTGCCATATTTTTGTCTGTTATCCCCAAGGCAAGAATGGAAGCTTAGCTGTGTCTCCCACTAAAGTGCAGTTGGACTTTCCTCTCTCATAGGTAGGAATTAATACGTGAACCTGTGAAAATGACAAATATCCAATGGTCCTGTACTTCTCCTTTCTCTTCTGAGCATCATAGTATTTTTGTGCAGCAGTGACTGTGTCACAACATAATTCACAGCCTGGATTGTTTGTAGTATGGCATCAGCATGTGGCAAAGCATTGTGGGTTGGGAAAAACCATATTCATCAGCCCAGTATTTCCCACACAGTTCTTCCTCAGTGCATGAGGCTTTGTTCATTGTCTCTGGCACAAATCCCATGAGGTACCCAGCACATTCCTTTGGCTTTACACTTTCTCTCACCTTATATGTCACACCTGTCATATGTCCTCTATCTTATCCTTAGCCACATGGTCCCTTCTTTTCCTTTCTTTACATTGAACCCATGGACCAGCATTTCCCATGGACCTAGAAACACTTGAGAGCTGGTGGAATCACTTAACTCCATGGGCAGTTCTCCCTGTGTCCTTTCTCCCTGGACACGCTTGCACTCACAAGGACATACCACCTGGTTGAAATACTGCCATTGCTGCAGGCTGCCTTGTGGTCCTCACTGGCTCCCATAACGGAACTCTTCTCCATTCTCAGTCCCACACCTCAGCTATGGCTACCACAGAAACAAAAGTTCAGTTTGCTGTAATCCTGCAGCTGGAGGGGTTGTGACACCTTCTCAAGTGGGACGTGCAGCTGTAGGTGCATCACAATTCCTTATATCACATGCAATGGCGGCTAATCTTTGCTGTCAACTTCTCTAGATGTGCAATCACCCAGACACACTCTCTTAGGCTCACCTTTGAGGGAGTTTTCAAAGAATTTTAGCTCAGGAGTGAAAGCCTACCCTGGGTATGGGTGGCACCATTCCATGGGCAGGGCTCTCGGACTGAAAAAAAAATAGCCTGTTCTTCCTTTAAATTGCTGCTGTTGGGTAGTTTGTCACAGCAATGAATAAAGTAGCTAGGAGCTGTGGACATTTCTTAGTCAGTAAAATGTTGGAAACATAAGCATGGGGGCCTGATTTTGGATGCTCAGTATCCACATGAAAAGCCATATGTGGTAACACATGCCTTTAATCTGGAGAGGCAGAGACAAAAAGATGCCAATGGTTTACGGTACAATCTAGCCAAAGTAGCAAGCTCCATGTTCAGTGAGAGACTGTCTCAAAATGCGTAGCTTGGTCTTCTTGCAGGACTCCTAACAGGGGGCACAGGGGCTGTCTCTGACTCCTTTGCCGCTTTTTATGACCCTTTTACTTCTACTGGTTTGACATGCCCAGCCTTATAGGAGGGGAGGTGCCTAGTCTCCTTGCAACTTGATATGCCATGGTTGGCTGATATCCCTGGGAGGCCTGCTCTTTTCTGGAGGAAAACAGAGGAAGAGTGGATATGTAGGTGAGAGGCAGGGAAAAGGACTGGACTGGGAGGGGAGGAAAGAGGAGAAACTGAAGTTAGGATATAATATTTTTTAAATTAAAAATAAACAAAGTGAGAAGTGTTTGAGGAATATCTCTATGTCAATTTCTGCCTTCCACAGGTGTTTATTCTCTCTCTCTCTCTCTCTCTCTCTCTCTCTCTCTCTCTCTCTCTCTCTCTCTCTCTCTCACACACACACACACACACACACACACACACTACCTAAAAATGCGCTGGAGATGTAAGTCAGTGATAGGAAGTTTTCTTAGATTTTCCTGGTGAGAATCCCCCAGTGAGGGGCTGGGGTGTGGCTCAGTGGTAGAGCACCTGCTTAGGATCCCCCAGTGAGGGGCTGGAGTGTGGCTCAGTGGTAGAGCACCTGCCTAGAATCCCCCAGTGAGGGGCTGGGATGTGGCTCAGTGGTAGAGCATCTGCCTAGAATCCCCCAGTGAGGGATTGGAGTGTGGCTCAGTGGTAGAGCTCCTGCCTAGAATCCCCCAGTGAGGGGCTGGAGTGTGACTCAGTGGTAGAGCCCCTGCCTAGAATCCCCCAGTGAGGGGTTGGGGTGTGGTTCAGTGGTAGAGCACCTGCCTAGAATCCCCCAGTGAGGGGCTGGAGTGTGACTCAGTGGTAGAGCACCTGCCTAGAATCCCCCAGTGAGGGACTGGGGTGTGGTTCAGTGGTAGAGCCCCTGCCTAGAATCCCCCAGTGAGGGGCTGGGAGCGTGGCTCAGTGGTAGAGCACTTGTACTTCAGGATATTTGATCTCGTGTGAACCTGGAGATTGTGAACTGTTAAATGAAACTCTAGATTCAGTTCTCAGCACTTTAAAGAAAATAAAACAAAACTTCAAAGGGAATGAAAACAAGAGGCAATCTGTCAATCTTTTAACATGAGTTTCTGATTCATGTTTTACAATTCTTACAACCTTAGGTGTTACTCCACCCTGTACCTAAATCCCACACTGGTTGGCAGTTTGCATTAGCATCCTCTAATGATGTGCAAAGCACGAGAACCAAAAGTGAGGACTGGGCCACAGGGGTCCACACAGTACGTTCTCACCTCTCTGTGTGACTGTTGTTCTCGAGGCCCTATGAAGAAGGGACTGCCTGTGATGACAGAGACCATCTCCCTTCTGTCAGCTCTGTTAGGTCTTAGCAGGTGACAGGTGACGTCTGACTGGGCGTGGTGTCAGGGAGCTTTAACCCTAGTGCTGATAAAGCAAAGGCAAGTGGGTATCTGTGAGCCGGAGGCCAGCTCTCTTTTTTAAGGTCTCACTACGTTCTCCAGACTGGCCTCAAATTCGCTCTGCACCCCAGTCAGGCCTCTGACTTCAGGTTCACCAGCTGTAGCCTCTCAGGCAACTGGGACAACAGTCCTAGGCCACCTGGGCCACCACAGACCTAGCTTGGTTTTTGTTTTGTTTTGTTTTGTTTCGTTTTTTTGGTTGGTTGGTTTGTGTTTTTTTTGTTTGTTTGTTTGTTTGGTGTCCTGCTAGGCAAATGTTCCACCACAGAGACACACCCTCAGTTTCTACTTGAGAGAAAAAAAAAGTTAGTAAATGTTTGATTTTGCTCAGTCTTTTCTCACTGACCTAAGGGTTGTCTCATTCAGCCTTAAAGGAGGCAAGAGGGCTGGGTGGCAGGTTTCCAGGATAGTCAGGCCCTCCCTTAGTGGTGTACGCAAGAAGACAGATACAGAAAGAGATCATAAGTGAAGGCTCTTGTCCATCAGGAGAGAGGATCTCCAGGAAATCATCTAAGCCAGGCTCGTAGAGACTGAAGTGACAGTCAAGGACTTTGTATGGGTTTGAGCGTGGCCCTCTGCACATGCGTTGTGGTGGTTGCATCTCTTGATGTTCTTGTGGGTCCCCTGACAGTAGGAGTACGGGGTGTCTCTGACTCTTTTGCCTGCTCTTGGGACCCTTTTCCTCTTACTGGGTCGCCTTATCCAGCCTTGATGTGAGGGTGTGGTGTGCTTAGTCTTATTGTACTTTGTTATATGATGTTCAGTTGCTACACCTTACAGGCCTGCTCTTTTTTGGGGGGGGGGGACTGAGGAGGTTCTAGGGAAAAGGGAAGGCGTGTGTGTGTGTGTGTGTGTGTGTGTGTGTGTGTGTGTGTGTGTGTGCTAGGAGGAGTGGAGGAAGGGGAAACTGCGGTCGTGATGTAATGTATGTAAAGAATAAAACATATATATTTAAAGACAGAGGGTCTTAGTCAAATAACTCCAAACAAGTAAAGTCCTGACTGACGGAGGAACCTCAGACGGGTGTGCCATCCCACAAGATGCCTTTTCTTCCTTCCCTTCCTGGTCATCAAAGAGCAATATCTCTGCCCTGCTGTCTCCTCCTGCCCTCACCATTTGCTCACCCCATCCTCTCCCAGAGGCAAGCATCTTCCAAAGCCACCTTGCCTCTGTGCATCTTCAGGGAGCCCCCTTCTTAGGATGGCGACTACTTGTCCATGTTTCTACTCCACCCTGTTGCTTGGGACCAACTCTCCCCCCCCCAGGAACCACCCTAAGCCCTGGAATCAAAGATAAATCAACCCCAAATCCTCTCCAACCTAATGACCAAGTGAAAGAGGCCGGGTATGGTGACGCATTCCTGTTAACGCCAGCACCTGAGGGGTGGAGGCAGGAGGATCGTGAGTTTGAGGCTGGGGTGAGGATTCAGTGTGAAAGTCTATCTTCAAGAAACCAAAGGAGAGAGGAGCTGGGGGCTATAGCCCATTAGCAGAGTGCTAGCTTAGCATGTACAAAGCTCTGGGTTCCAACATCAGCACCACACGAGGTGGGAGTGGACAGGAGCACGCCCGTAACTCAAGCACTTGTGAGGCTGAGGCAAGAGGATGGTGAACATGGGGCCAGCCTGAGCTACAGTGTGAGGTCCTAGCTCAAAGACTCGAAGGAAGGGCTGCGGATGTGGCTCGATTGGTAGAGCTCTTGCCTACCATACACTTAGCGGAGCCCTGGCTTCTCTCGGAAGGTGGAGGCAAGAGGGCCGTTGCCTTTCAAGGCTATCCTCTGTAAAGCGCATTCTGGGCCAGCCTGGGCTACAGGAGGTTCTATCTCAGAAAGGGAGAGTGAGAGAGAGAGAGAGAGGAAGAGGAAAGAGGAGAGAGAAGGAGAGGAGAGGAGAGAGGAGAGACGGGGAAGGGACAAGGGATGGGGAGGGGGAAAGCCACCCCAAGGAGCCAATGAGGGAGGGCAAAGTCCCTCGGGCTTCAGGGAGGGAGGGGGTAATGCTTATGCTATTGTGTTTCTGCCCAGCATAAAACAGATTAAAAAGGAGTTTCTTAGATGAATTTTACTGGACTTTTTACGTTGAAACAAAGGAACATTGTTGTTGTGACAAGTCAAGCAATAAAAAGCGTATAAATGTCGTTTATGGCCATTTTCCCTAACTGACTCATAAATAATGAATAGAGAGGTGGAGAAGTGGTTTTTACTGAGGTCCATTCCCAGCCCTCAGCCTATCAGGAGAGGCAGTACAAACCAGCCTTCAACCTATCAGGAGAGGCAGTACAAACCAACCCTCAACCTATCAGGAGAGGCAGTACAAACCAGCCCTCAACCTATCAGGAGCGGCAGTACAAACCAAGGAAACTGACTTCCTATCAGCCCAGTGAATGCCTTTGTCCCTCTGGGCTGTAAATGTCGTCAGAGAGAAGAGCGTTCTGTCCCATGCAGGGGGCCGAAAGTCCATGTTCCTTGCTGGAATTTGAACTCAGGACCTCTAAAAGAACAGTCTGTGCTCTTAACTATTGCACCATCTTTCCAGCCCCGCCCCCTGTCTTCTTTTAAGACCAACCCCAGGCCTAGGGAAATGGCTCAGTAGTTAAGCACGCTGGCTTCTTTTTCGAAGAACCTAGGTTCAATTCCCAGCACCCACAAGGTGGCTCACTGTGTGTGTTACTCCAGGAGATCCATAGCTTCTTCTGGCTTCCCTAGGCAGCAGGTGCTCATGGGGTACACAGACATATACTACATGCAGGTAAAGCGCAAACGTTTGCCTGCACCTTTAATCCCAGTACTCAGGAGGCAGAGGACAGAGGACTTCTGTGAGTTCGAGGCCAGCCTAGTCTACAGAGTGAATTCCAGCCAAGACACACAGAGAAACACTGCCTGGGGGACAGGGGGGCTGGCGGCCAGGAGGGAGAAGGAGACAGAGTCTAACTATGCATTGCAGGCTGACCTCAAGATTCTCCTGCCTCGACCTTCCAAGTGCTGGGAGTGCAGGCATGCACCACCACACAATGCTGGGGACACAGGGATTGCAGGCATGCACCACTACACAGTGCTGAGGATGCAGGGCTTGCAGGCATGCACCACCACACAGTGCTGGGGACACAGGGATTGCAGGCATGCACCACCACACAGTGCTGGGGACACAGGGCTTGCAGGCATGCACCACCACACAGTGCTGGGGACGCAGGGATTGCAGGCATGCACCACCACACAGTGCTGGGGACGCAGGGCTTGCAGGCATGCACCACCACACAGTGCTGGGGACGCAGGGCTTGCAGGCATGCACCACCACACAGTGCTGGGGACGCAGGGCTTGCAGGCATGCACCACCACACAGTGCTGGGGACGCAGGGCTTGCAGGCATGCACCACCACGCAGTGCTGAGGATGCAGGGCTTGCAGGCATGCACCACCACACAGTGCTGAGGATGCAGGGCTTGCAGGCATGCACCACCACACAGTGCTGAGGATGCAGAGCTTGCAGATATGCAGCACCACGCAGTGCTGGGAATGCAGCTCTCTCTCTATTAACTGAGCCACTTCATCAGCTCTGTCTCACAGATTTCTAATAAGACTGCCACAGGCCCGCTGGTGAAAGGTTAGCCCGCCCCCCCCCCATCTCTAATGTGGCCAAACTATAAATAATCTAGTTTCCTTTATCAATTTCTATTACTTTTTTTTCTTTTTCTTTCTTTCTTTTTTTTTTGAGACAGAGAACTCTTAAGTGCTGAGTTATTGACCTGACTGCCCAGTGACACTTCCTTTTTCTAGAATCTCTCATTATTGTGATCACCCAAGATATCCATAACTCTTTATTTTATTTTTATTATTATCCCAACCACAGTTTCCTTTCTTTCCTCCCCTTCTGGTCAGCCTGGCCAGAGAGCTTCGGGGAATCCACTCATTTCTACACCCCCAACACTAGACTTACTACAGAAATTCGGGGATGACGCCCGGCTGCAAAAGCACATTCGTCCTCCAGAGAAAAGCAAGCAGCTGCCGAGAAGCTTATGGGAGGGAGAAAAGTAAATAAATCTTGTCAGGAAACAAAGCCGAGCAGTGCAGAGCCAGAGGCACGGGTGGTAGAAAATAATCCTCACTGGCAGCCAGGTGTGGCAATACATTCCTTGTAACCAAAGAACCCAGGAGGAGGGGGCAGGAGGGTCAGGAAAATAATGCCATCTTCAGTTACATAGCAAACTTGAGGCCAGCCTGAGTTTCAGGAGACCCTGCCTCAGAACAAACAAACAGGGGTGGGGAGACCGCTCAGCCCATAAAATGCTTACCGTAAGGAGACTTGAGTTCGAGCCCCAGAGCCTGTATTAAATAAATAAAAGCCGGGTGAAGTGGCTTACGCTTGTAACCCAGGCTCTAGGGAAGTGGAGACAGGTTGCTCTCTGAGGCTTCCTGGCCAGTCAGTCCAGCCTAGGTGTAGGGAGACCGAGACCCATAGGGGACCCCCGTCTCAAAAAACAGTGTGGGAGCCTGGGAGATGGCTCAGCAGTGACAAGCATATACTCCTTTTTCAGAAGACCTAAGCTCAGTTTCCACACTGAGCGGCTGACAACTGCCTGTAGCTTCCAGCTCCAGGGCCTCCAACACCCTCTTCTTGCCTCTGAGGGCACTTACACACATTTGGCATAGACACAGACAGACAGACAGACAGACAGACACACACACACACACACACACACACACACACACACACACACACACCACACAAGCATATGTAAAAATACAATTAGAGTTCAGAGTGATAAAATAGATTCATATTTATCACCCTGCACAAAATTCAAGTCCAAGTGGACCAAAAACCTCAACGTAAAGCCAGACACACTGAATCTGACAGGCGACAATTTCCTAAATAGGACACCAATAGCGCTGGCACTCAGTTCAACAGTTAATAAATGGGACCTCATGAAACCGAAAAGCTTCTGTAAGGCAAAAAGATGCCATCAATAGGACAAAACAGCAACCTACAAAATAGGAGTTTTCACCAACTCCACATCTGACACACACACACACACAAAAAAAATATATATAAAGAACTTAAAAAACTAGACACCAACAAACCAAACAATTCAATTTAAAAATGGGTTACAAACCTAAGCAGAGAATCCTCATTAGAGGAATCTCAAATAACTGAGAAACACTTAAAGAAATATTCAACATTCTTAACTGTCAGGGAAACTGCAAGTCAAAACTTTGAGATTCCATCTTACGCCTGTCAGAGTGGCTAAGATCAACAACACAAATGACCGTTCGTGCTGACCAAAATGTGGAGCAAAGGAAGTATTCCTCCCTTGCTAGTGGGAGTGCAAACTCATACAGCCTACTATGAAAATCAATGTAGCAGGTCCTCAGAAAATTGGAGATCAACCTACCTCAAGAGCCAGCTCTACCACTCTTGACAATATGACCAAAAGACGCCCCATCTCCCATTAGGACACTTGCTCAATTATGTTTATAACAGCTTTATTCATAATAGCCCGAAACTGGAAACAACCTAGATGTCCCTCCACCGAAGAAGGGATTTTTTTTTTTTTTTTACTGTGGTACAGCTCTTAGAAAAAAAAAATGACAGCATGAAATTTGTAGACAAATAGATGGAACTAGAAAAGATCATCCTGAGCAAGGTAACCCAGACCCAGAAAGACAAACTTGCTATGTACTCATTTATACATGGGTATTAGCTGTTAAAATCAAGGATAACCATGCTACAAGTCCACAGACGCAGAGAAGACAGAAAAAGAGAGGCAGAGAGGGGAAGGGGGGAGGAGGTCCGCAGCTCCCTGGCAAAGGAGGAATAGAATAGATTTTTGAGGGTGGACAGGGTAGGGGGAATGGCAACAGGAGGGTTCAGGTGGGGGAGTTGGAGAGCATCGTGGGGACCAATATAGAGACCTAGTGCAGTGGAAACTTCCTGGAACCTACGGGATTGACCCTAGTGAGGACTTGTAGTAATGTAGGCCATGGAGCCTGAACCAGCCACCTCCTGGAACCAGGCAAGGATCCTAGTGGTGGGACTGGGGGGCACCAACCCATCCACAAAATCTACCACCCACCACCTGCCCTGCCCGCATGATGGACTAGGGCAATGGTGTCTCGGGGGCTTGGAGGAGTGGCCACCCAGTGACTGCTTTAACCTGAGGCCCACACCAGGAGGAGGAAGGAGCCCATCCCAGCTACTGCCTCGGTGGCCAGGGTCTAGAAGCTGAAGGGCTCGGAGACTTCGGGTAGAACAGTTGACCAAAAAGGAGCCAGTGAAATCATTCCTAATGCTATTCTGCTATGTCCATGGGACCTGTGCCTATGAGGGAGGCTTCCTCTAGCAGCAGATGGGAACAGATCAGAGACCCACAGCCAAACACTAGGCAGAGCGAGGGAAACTTCCGCAGAAGAGGAGGTGGGCTCACAGGAGCTGATGGGTTGAGGGCACCCAGAAAACACAACCCACAGAATCAGCTAAGCTCACAGGGACTCAGATAGCAATCACAGAGCCTGCATGGGCCCTCTGCATACATGCTGTGGGGTTTTTGTTTGTTTGTTTTTGTTTGTTTTTGAGACAGGGTTTCTCTGTGTAGTAGCACTAGCTGTCCTGGACTCGCTTTGTAGACCAGGCTGGCTTCGATCTCACATCGATCCGCCTATCCGCCTGCCTCTGCCTTTTTTTTTTTTTTTTTTTTTTTTTTTTAGCTTAAGATGTTTGTTGAACTCCTAACAGTGGGAGTGTGGGTATCTCTGACTCTTTTGCCTGCACTTGGGACCTTTTTCCTCCTCCTGGGTTGCCTCATCCAGCCTTGATATGAGGATTTATGCCCAGTCTTACTGCATCTTGTTATGTGGAGTTCGCTTGATATCACTGGGAGGCCTGCTGAAGGGAAACGCGGGAGCAATGGCTCTCAGAGAGAGGAGAGATATGGGAGGGACTGGGATGATGGACAGGTGAGGCTATGCTCGGGATGTATTGTGTGAGAGAAGAATAGATAAAATAAACAAAGTTAAAAAACAACAACAACAACAACAACAACGCAGACAGTCCCTGGAGACCCAGCCTCTGCATCCCATGATGTCAGTGGCCATTTCTGGTCTCATACACACCTCTAAAGGACAGCTTAAAAACACAGGCCAGAAACCATAGTGACAGGTGTACTATTTTCATGATGTCATCTGTAGTCACTCTTCATATAGGTCACCTGACGCCCGTATAAAAGGTTTTATGCTGGAATGTATAGCGCTTCATCATTTACTGCTGTGAAAGGTTGGACTACGTATTCTGAGAGTAGACATATAGGGTAATTTTACAGGATGACCATAGGGTGCAATAGAAAACAGGCATTAGCATGTGCACTGCCAGGACTGGGTGCGGCAGCACACTCGTGATCCCAGCATTTGAGGGAGCCACGGAGAAGCGCTATGGGTCTGAGGCTAGCCTGGGCTACCCCTCATAGATGGAGTCAGGGAGGACGAGATCCCAGCCATGCCTTCCTCTTTCCCACCACAGCGGTGTGTAATCCCAGCTCACAGGTTAACTGGGATGTGACTAGCTACCCAAAATGCGGGCTGCGGACTTAATGGGATCAGGTGCCTCACACTTCAGCCATCCTGCCTCCCTGCCATAACGGGTGGACTATAACCTTGATCTGTGAGCCAAATAGACCCTCCACTCCTTCAGTTGTTTCGTCCTGTATTTGTTGACGTCATAGGAAAAGTAAGCAATACAGAAAACTTTATCTACGGAGCTTTGGGGAGGTCATTACTCATGCTGGGTTGGGATTTTTTGGAGATGCAGCCATTTGGGGGTTACCCACACTCTTGGGACCACTCGCAGACCTGTAAGTAAGCCCCCATGAAGTCTGGTTCCGTCACAGGTGCCCTTCCGAGGGTAAATGGGTCTCCAGAAAGTAGCACAACACTGAAGATTGAGGATCGCAAGTTCAAGGGTAACCTGGGCTACATAGTGAGACTGTATCTCCAAAGACACATGTGGGGTTAGTGAGACAGCTTACTGTGGGTAAAAGTGCCAGGCAGAAAGTCTGAAGACCTGAGTTCCATTCCACAGGAGGAGAGAGCGAACCCATTCCTTTAGGTCCTCCTCTGACCTCCACATGGCTGCCGTGGCATATACACAAATAAATAAACGAAAGTTAAAAAGGTTAAATACATGTGTATGTGCCTTTGTGTATGACCAAGTGTGGCTCAGAGGAAGAATGTTTGCCTCAAATGCACAAAGCCCTTAGCCCAATTCATAGCTTCAAAAATTACACAGAAGTCAACTGTTCATGGGATAAATGTAAGTACACATTCAGAAATATAGTGAAATATTAACAGTGTTTATTTGAGTGGAGCATTTGAGTGAGAGAGATAGCCTACTTTATGTTCTAATCCTTTACAATGGTGATGTAATGTGTGTGTGTGTGTGTGTGTGTGTGTGTGTGTGTGTGTGTGTGTACCCAGCTGCTTGGTTTTTCTTTTTCTTTTTTCTTTTTTTAAGATTTATTTATTATTATGTATACAGTGTTCTGTCTGCATGTACACCTGCAGGCCAGAAGAGGGCATCAGATCTCATTATAGATGGTTGTGAGCCACCACGTGGTTGCTGGGAATTGAACTCAGGACCTTTGGAAGAGCAGGCAGTGCTCTTAACCACTGAGCCATCTCTCCAGCCCATCTGCTTGGTTTTTCAAGACAGTGTTTCTCTGGGTAGCTCAGGCTGTCCTCGAACTCACAGAGATCTGTCTGCCTCTGCCTCCCCAGTGTTGAGATTAAAAGTGTGTGTTGCCACTGCCCATCTATAATGTTATAATTTTTACTTATATTTATTATTTACTTTTAGTGATGGGATCTTGCTACGCAGCCCAAGCTGGTTTTGAATTCCTCATCGCTCAGCCCCACCTCTCGAAGGCTGGGATCACAGGTGGGTTTTACCACATCTGATTTTTGATCTGGTTTGGTTTGGTTGTGGTTTTGGTTTTGATTTTGGTTTTTGGATTTTTCTGGAGGCAGGGTCTCATGTAGCCTAGGCTAATCCTCCTGACATGAGCATCGGAATCATAGGTACACACCTTGATACCTGGCCAATGTTTATACTTGTTTGTTTATGCTTCTTTGTTTATGAGGCTGGGTCTCACTATGCAGCTCTGGCCATCCTGGGACTCACCGTGTAGGCCAGGCTGACCTTGAACTCACAGAGATCCATCTGCCTCTGACTCCTGGATGCTGGGATCAAAGGTGTATGCCACTACACCCGGCTTTGTTTTGTGTTTGAGGGAATTCTCGCCTCGTGGCCTTGCTAGCCTCAAACTCTGGGTCATCCTCCTGCCTCAGACTCCATAGCGCTGGGGTTACAGGTGAGAGCCACCACATCTTTTTATATTTTTATTCACACACACACCCCATCCTCTGACACACCCACAGAGCTAAGGATGGAACCCAGGGCCTCATATGCACTGGGCAATTGCTGTTGCTGAGCTGCTCCCCGGGTCACAACTGTCCAAGCACAGTGAAAGCATACGACTTTCAGAGAAGAAAGATGCGTGGAACGGCACTCCGGTGAGAGTCCAGGAGAAGCCACACACCACTGTAGTCCCCCAAGTTGGAACTCCTTAAGCCTTTGTGGACAAAGCTATCAAAGTGACCACACCGTCCATCTTTGAGGCCAGCCAGCTGTGCTACCAGGCAAGAAATGTCTGCTTTGCTTTGATCTCTTTAGAGGGTCTTGCTATGTGGCCCAGACCAGCCTTGGACTCAAAGTCTTCCTGCTTCTGCCTTCAACATGCTGAAACTACAGACATGTCTCCTCGGACCTGGCTTAGCTTATTAGGGACTTTCTTATTCTATTTAACATCGTGAGACCCATTTAACCAAAGCAGACCTGGCCTCGGGTTCTCCCAGCGTCCCTCAGTCCCTACATGTTACAGGCCATGGCTAACATCCTCTGCCTTCTGCTCTGAACTTTTCAGCCCAGGGGCGGGGCATCCCCCTTCACCCCCCCACCCCCCCCACCCCCCCTGCCGAATCTCTTCCTTATATAATCCAGACACTTCAGGCTCTCTCTTTCTCTTTCCCTCTCTCTTCTTCCCCCCCTCCCTCCCCCCTCCCTTTCCCCTTTCTCCTCTTCCCTCCCTCCTCCCTTCACCCTCCCTCTCCCTCCCTCCCTCCTCCTCCTCTTTCTTCTTCTTCTTCTTCTTCTTCTTCTTCTTCTTCTTCTTCTTCTTCCTTTCTCTCTCTCTCTCTCTCTCTCTCTCTCTCTCTTTCTCTCTCTCTTCCCTGTTTCTCTCTCTGCCTCCCTCACTTTTCTGTCTCTCTCTGCATGGCAGCTTCCCTGGCTCCATTCCTTGGGACCAGTGAACCCGCCTGAGAGCTGCTCCCAGTAAACTTGCCTTTATATACTTTAATTTGGCTTGAATTTGACTCATTTCGTCAACAGAGATAACCTATCAGAAACACACAGAGTGCCTTCTTGCTCGGTTTACAGTTTTTATTTCTTCCTCATTGTGTGAGTTTATGGATTCTTCCTTTGAAAGACTAGTCTTAAGACCGAGGTATAGCTCACGCCTGGGTTCCCAGTACTTGGGGAACTGAGACCAGAGGACTGACTGCAAGTATGAAGCCACCCTGGGTTACAGGGTGAATTCCAGGGCAACCTGGGCTATGTAGTGAGACACTGCCTCAAAAAAAAAAAAAAGAAAAGGATGAAAGAAAGAAAGACATAGAAAAAAGAAAACAAAGGAGAGAAATAAAGGAAAAAAGAAAGAATGGAAGAAAAAAGTAATAAACAAAAGAGTGGAGGAAGGAAGGAGTAATAAGAAAAAAAGCAGAAAAGTAAGACGGGGGAGATGGTTCAGTGCATAAGGAACTTGTTGTGCGAGCATGAAGACCTGAGCTCAGGGGCTGAGGACACAGGCAGATTCCTGGGGCTCATGCGGGCAGCCAGGCCAGCCAATGCCGCAATCTCTAAGTTCAGTTAGGAAACCTCATCTCAAAACCTAAGGCAGAGAGGGGACTGAGGAAGATGTCTAAAGTGGCCCTCTGGCCTCCACGGGTGCCGGCATGGGTGACTGTACCTGAACCCACAGCTGAGTCCGCCACATACATATACCCCCGTGAGCAAATGTTTCACACTAGAAGGTGCCTTGGGAGAAGAGGTCTGAAGCCCTGAGTTCTCCTACCATCTCTAAGACATACTTTATGCTTGTTGGGCAGTCAAACATGGAGATCCCCTGAGGAAGTGCCCTGAAGAGGCCGTGGCAAAGTGGGCAGCACACTAAAGTCTGTACTAGGGCGACTCGGGCGACTCCGAGATCAGCCTGGACACATCTGTGACTTTGGGCAGTAAAGTGAACCTGTCAGCCACCCATTTCACACTGACCTCTCTGCTCACCCCGGAATATTCTAGAGTTGTGGTAAGGGACACTGAGGTGAGCTTGAGCCAGTTGACTGTGGATGCATGCTCCATCCTGTCACGTGTGTACTCAATGGTTTGCCCCTCACTTCCCTTCTTTTCTCCCCCTCTTCTTCCTCCTCCCTTTTCTTCTATGGAGCACAGACCGTCCTTGAACTCTCAACCTACCCAAGGATGATCGTGAGCTCCTGATCTTCCTCCCTCCACCTCTCAAGTACCAGGACTGCAGGCTTGCTCCACTACCCCTGGTTTATATGGTGCTGGGGCTAGGCAAACACTTTTACCAACTGAGTCATATCCCCAGCCCTGTATTCCTTTTCTGTAAGTTCCTTCATATCTATCATAGTTATGATGGAGAGCGAGACAGGACCACCCTTCTCTCTCCTTCCTCTGCACACACCTGTGGCACGAAGACGACCTCTTCATTTTCTTATGCCAGTGGGTAGGGTCACTCTTGCACGTACCTGCTGTGCGTTCTTCAAGCCAGGGTACCACCTCCCTACCCTCCCCCCCACAGTTCACAGAATAAAGAATCCTCCCCCCCTGCTTCCCACCTGTCTTAGTTATGGCTACTATTGCTGTGATGAAACACCATGACCAAAAATCTAGTGAGGGAGGAAATGGCTTTTTACTTGGCTTACACTTCCACATAGCTATTCGTTGTTGAACAAAGTCAGGACAAGAACCTGGGGACAGAAGCTGCCGCAGAGGCCATGGAGGGGTGCTGTTTACTGGCTTGCTCCTCGTGGCTTGCTCACCTTGCTTTCTCATAGAACCCAGGACCACCAGCTCAGGGATGGCGCCGCCCTCCGTGGGCTGGGCGCTCCCCCATCAATCACTAAGAAAATGCCTTTACAGCCGAATCTCATGGAAGCCTTTTTTCAATCGAGGGTCTCTCCTCTCAGATGTCGTTAGCTTGTGCCAAGTTGACATAAAACTACCCAGCATATCATGAGGTGTGGACAGGTCCTGACCCTGGGCAACTGTGAATTTGATCTTACGGCAATAAATTTTTTTGCAGGTGTAATTATGTTCAGGATCTCAAGAACAGATTTAGGGTTGGTCTGAAATCCACATAGTGATGCTTTTGTGAGAGGACTCCATTCCCATCTCATTAAATCCCCTGTAAACTTTTTATTTCATCTGCCTTATCCAGGACACCTGCCCAGGCAGAGCTGGAGAAGGACATTTGACCCGCACAGAATGCAGATGAGGCAGAGGCTGGGGTGATGCTGCCATTAGCCAAAGACTGTGTGACACCCCCCAGAAGCTGAAAGAGGCAAGAAAGAGTGTCCCTGAGAAGCTTCTGGGAATCCCAGTACCTTCATATTTTTTAGATTTCTGCCCTGCACAACTTAAAAGAATAAATAATGTTGTTTTAAAACCACCAGCTTGGGGGTCGTTTGTTACAGCAGTTATAAGAAAATTACACAGACATTTCCTGCTATAGCAAATATTGAAAACTATAAGCTCTGAACCTAAAAGACTGAGGTTCAAATCCTGGCTTCTCCTCTTGAAAGATGAGCAACCTTTAAGAATCATTGATGAGCCGGGCGTGGTGGCGCACGCCTTTAATCCCAGCACTCGGGAGGCAGAGGCAGGCGGATCGCTGTGAGTTCGAGGCCAGCCTGGTCTACAAAGGGAGTCCAGGACAGCCAAGGCTACACAGAGAAACCCTGTCTCAAAAAACCAAAACAACAACAACAAAAAAGAATCATTGATGGCTCCCGGGTCTCGGTGTCCTCATGGATGAAAACAGAAAGTTCCAGAAACCTTTTTCTTAGGACCAATGTGAAAAGTTAAGTGAAGGTGGACATGGTGGTGCCTGGGAGGCTGGCGTCATGAGGGTCCCAAGTTCAAGACCTGCCTGGGCTACAGAGTAAGTTCAAAACCAGCCTAGGCAACTTAGCAAGAGCCTGTCTCAAAATAAAAATTAAAAAGCGGCATGGGCGTGTGGCTCAGTGGTAGAGTACTTGCCCACACAAGAGGGCCTTGGTTCAATTCCAAGTATCACCTAACAGAAAAGGAGTGGGGAGGACAGCCAAGATGGCTCCAAAGGAGCTTGCCACCAAGCCTGACAACCCACCTGAGTCTAATCCCAGGACCCACATGACAAAAGAGAGAACAGACTTCCCCAAGCCTGAGCCCACAACCACATAAATAAATTTAGAAGGACAAAGTGAACTGAACACCGGCACCAATCTCTCTCTGTCTCCTGACTGTGGATACAATGTGACCAGCCGCCTCACCTTCTGCAGCCAAGCCTCCTCTCCATGGTGGACTGTTTCCCACCAAACTGTAAGCCTTTCTTAAGTTGCCTCCTCCCTTTTTATTTTGCCACAACCCTGGGGAAAACTGAGACACTGTATTAGTACTCAGACTCCTGAGGTCGTGCTAATTTTTCTGGTCTCGGCATCTGCAAGCAGCAAGCACATCTCTCTTACACAGCTCCGTAAGATTGTCTGTTTATGTATTTGTCTAAGCCATGGTTCTCAAACTGTGGGTCGTGACCCCTTGGAGAAGGGAATGGGGAATCAAAGGACCCTTTCACAAGGGTGGCCTAAGACCATCGGAAAACACAGATAGCTACATTATGATTCATAATAGTAGCAAAAGCACAGTTATGAAGTATCAGTGAAGATAATTTCGTACTTGGGGTCACCCCACCATGAGGCACTGTCTTAAAGGGTCACGGCATTAGGAAGGTTGAGAACTGCTGATCTAAGCCTTTGCATGACTAGCTCTACTTCCTGCACTGTTTCCCCCAGAAGCCACCAGGTCTACACAGCGGGACCTCTCCCCAAACTACTGTCTCATTGCTCAGGACAGTGGCAGCCTCCGAGGGACCCCTCGGCATCACCGTGCCCCTCCCCAACGCAGTAGCGTCAGCATCAGATTGGGTGGTGGCTCTTTCTGTACTGTTCCCATCTCATTAAATGCCTCATAACCTTTTTATTCATCCTGCCTGGTCCCAAGTACCTGCCCTGGAGAAGCTGGTCCTTGCTGGGTAGTGTTTGCTGTGTGAGTAGGTTTATGACGCGTTATACAGAGTAGCACTTCCTCTCCGTTGCGTTATGTAAGTTTCAAAGGTTGTCTCTTTCTCATCACCCCCACACAAGATGTACTCTTCCCATTTTTTTTTTCCCGAAACTGGCTTCTTCTCTTTTTATCTACTCTTTCAATCCTGTTACTATTTATTATGGTTATATTGGATGGGACAACTCTGCCGGGGGGAGGGGCGGTCACTTCTCTCCCCTCCCCTCCCCCTTTACTTGGGTTCCGGAACTTGAACTCAGGCCCTCAAATACGGCAAGTGCCTTACTCGTTGTGCCGTCTTGATGGACCCCCGTTTTTTGTTGGTTTGTTCTCCTTTGCTTTTTGACACCGTGTCTCGTGTATTAGAAGCTGGCTTTGAACTCACTCTGTAGCTAAAGATAACCTGGAGCTGCAGATGCTCCTGTCTCTACCTCTTGGGTGATAAGACTGCAGACATGAACCATCCTGCTGGATTTTCGACGGGCGCTGGTGATGGAACGCGAGGCTTGGTGTTTCCTAGGCAAGCATTCTCTCTGCCCCCTTTTGGAATTTTTTGTCATTTGTTGTTATTATACTGAGTTACATACGGCTGTTTTTATACATGGAACATGTCCTAGGCTGCCCTCAGAATCCTGACCCAGCGGCTTCAACATCCTCAGCGTTTGCTTACCTGCATGCAATGCTGTGATTGTCCTCTTCACAAAATTGTAAGAAAACATTTCTCCATCTCTCCACCTGTCTGGGCTAAAGACTTCTGGTCCCTTGGACTCTTGCCTCAGTCCCTCCAGGACAAACACTTTATCCCCTGGCCTCTTGTCATCAAGGAACACCCCTCTCCTACTGTGAACTTCACATCCACAGACAATTCTTGTTGATTCTATATCCGTGATTCTATCTCTTGTAGCCCAGGCTAGCCCCCAGCTGCATATGTGGCAGAGGAAAACCTTGAACTCCCAATCCTCTTGCCTCTACCTCTCAAGGTCTGGGATTACAGGGGAGTGGCACCACATCCGATCCCCGTGTTGACTTTTTTTTTTTTTTTTTTTTGGCCTCAAACTCACAGT
The DNA here is from genome assembly GCF_964271855.1 of Acomys minous. NCBI lineage: Eukaryota > Metazoa > Chordata > Mammalia > Rodentia > Muridae > Acomys > Acomys minous. The sequence goes on along the minus strand of NC_140498.1, from coordinate 72,082,855 downwards.
GATCCACCTGCCTCTGCCTCCAGAGTGCTGGGTTTAAAGGTGTGCGCCACCACACGCGGCCCAAGTTGACTTTTGACTTTTTTTGGGGGGGGGGGCATTTTCTGGTGTCTCCGCCCCTAAGAGATCATGGCGAACAGAAAAGTCTTGATTGTGCCCCCCTGGTCCTGAAAGCTTTTCTCAGCTTCACACGGGAAACCTATGATCATCCTAAACTCAACAGGTACAAATGGTAACCATTATGAATACCCAAAAACAGGCTCCTGCCATCAGAGGCAGTGTAGACTCTGGGACTGGCCGTGCCGGTGTCCTATGGATCATCAACAGGTTCTAGCAGGCTGGGTACCCAGCAGGACCCCCATAGGCCTTTCTGCAGCCTGTCAGGGCTGTCCATAGCTGTGCTCAGTCCACAGAGCTTCCTGTGATGTGTGAAAGCCCTGGCCTTGTCACACACAAACACTCCTGTGCCACAGCACTTTTCCTACCAAGACCTCACTCCACTAAGTGGCATATGTTCTCTTATCTTCTAGAACATTCCTATGCCTTGGTCCCCACTCCATATCTATGTATCTAAACCCCGAATGGGGACATAGAACAGACAGGGGAGAAAGCAACAGTTGCTACTTGGGGTCCTAAACTTGACCTCTAAAGTTCTTCCCCAAGGAAGAACTGTGTGCCTGAGAGGTTGAGAGGTCACAACTGAAGAAGACCAACGTCCCCTAGAAGGCGTAAAGGCAGGGATCTCAAATGCTATGTCAGATGCATGGGATTGTGTTCTTTGCTGTGTGTTCCCAAGGAAATCACATGTCTTCTCTGAACTTCTGTTTGTTTGTTTTTTTCATCCCCCCTGGCTTCTTCACACAATCCCCCTTGTGTGAGTCACAGGGAATACCCACAGTGAAGTGAAGTGTCTTGGGAAGTGACAGAGCCCTCTGCCAGTAGGGTGGCTGGGTATATAGTCAGATCTTCTGATTTCCTGGTGGCCTCTATTTCCTTGGTCTCACACATTCCTTTCTGCTTTTTTAAAAAATTATTTATACAGTATTCTGCTCCACATGTGTGCCTGCATGCCAGAAGAGGGTACCACATGTCATTATAGATGGTTGTGAGCCACCATATGGTTGCTGGGAATTGAACTCATGGCCTTTTGAAGAGCAGTCAGTGCTCTTAACCTCTGAGCCACCTCTCCAGCCCTCCTTTCTGCTTTTAATAGCTTTGAAAAACCTTTGCATTTTTGAGATGGTCTCATTGTATTACAGCTGACCTCCAACTCATTATGTAGCTAAGGTTAACCTCGAACTCCTGATCCTCCTGCCTCTACCTCTCAAGTGCTAAGATTACAAGAGTGTGTCACCATGCCTAGTAAATGCAGTGCTGGGCATAGAACCCAGGGCTTTGCACATGCTAGATGAGTGTTCTGCCAAGCGAGCCATATCCCCACACCACTATTGTTAGTTTCTGAGTCAGGGTCTCTCTCTAGCCTAGGCTGGCCTTGAACTCGTGATCTTCTGCTTCCATCTCCCGAGTACTAGGACTAGAGGCTTGTACCACCCTCCCCAGTTTGCTCTGGACACATAGGAGAGAGACATCTACCTAGCTTTCTTGTATGCCAATGGGTTCACATGTGCCACCTTTGCGCGCAAGTTTAAGTACGTAAAGGACAGGGTGAGTTGGTCATTTGCAGTCTGGGCACACAGATACAGTGGCTTGCTGACCGCCTTTCATCAGCATCACCACCATCGTCATCGTCGTCTTCGTCATCATCATCATCATGACCACTCCCCTCAGATAACCAGGTCCCAGACTCCGCTGAGAGCAATGGACAGGATAACCCACTCCTAACATGAACCCTGTGCATATCTCTCTTCTCGTCATATGACTTAAAGCGGATGTGCCTGCTACAATAGACTCTTTTAATTCTCCCAAATGCATGCAGTTCACCCCTTAGTTGTCCCCTCCCACTCTGCACCCCAAATCATAGCAAAATATGGAAGAGGAGGTCTATGAGGACTCCCTGGGCTGGGACAGCCTCTGAAGGACTGAGCTTCTGGCCACCATGTCCTGAGCTTTCTCCGTGAGTTTCCTGAGAACCGACCCAGAGGGCTCTAGATGCTTCTAGCCCCAGATACGTGTGTGCCAAAAATGTCTGCGCACCCCCTTAGCCTTCATCTCAGGACCTTCCTCTTCCACCTACAGCCTTAACACCCCGAAAACACCCAGGCACCCTGGTTCCCTGAGGCTCTTTTGTGCCTCAGGAGGAATCAGGAACTGTATCCGAGACTGAGATCCATCTGCCTCTAGCCAGTTACGTACTAGATACGGCTATGATAGCCCCAAAGAGGAGCACCCTCCCACCCCGCCCCCATACCCCTACCCCATACACTCAGAGCCAAGGTCTCCCCACTCAGCCCTTTGACTCTTTCAAACAGGGTTCTGGAGGAGGGGTGCTTTCCCAGCTACAGTCGGCTAAGTCAAGAGTAGAAATGGATCAGGAGTGAGGGCCGTGCACCTGTAACCCCAGAACTCAGGAAGCTGAGGCAGGAGGATTGCCATGAGCTAGAGACTAGCCTGGACTATATGGGGAGACCTTGTCACAAAATGCAAAATAAAAACGAAGTAGAAGGGTGCGGAGGAAAATGTCCAACCATCTCCTGTAGCTATTCCCAGCCCAGGACCTCTACCGAGGAAGAGAATCAACTTCTAAAAGCTGCCCGCTGACTTCCACGCCTCATCCAGGAAAACTGGAAAGGCCTGACCTCTCAGCAGGCACAGCCCCAAGGATAGAGACATGCAAAGGCCACTAAGTGACCCAAGAACCCTTTTGTCCTGCAAGGGACCGCTGAAAGGTAAGAGAGGTGGGCTTCAGCAGTCCCTCCACAATCCAGGGGTTACACCCAAGCCGCCAGCTGCCCAACCATAGGTCAGGCCATTTTCCCTACACCTACAGACTTCCTTAGTGGCCCCTTAGCACCCAAAGGCCAGAGGAGGACCTACCAGCAATTTCTAACCCTTTCACATACTGTTCTCCTGAAAAGGGAAGCCAGACACATGCAATTGTACCCAAGGTCCCTGTGCACCAGGCTGGGTGTCACTCACCCGGAGCTGCTGTTGAGCTGGCAGCGTTGGGCGTCCAGAGCTGGAGAGCCAGCAGCAGGATCCAGGTCACCAGCATCTCCCAGGGAGAGGGCCCTGGCCGTAAGAGCTTTCCTCCTCAAGAGGTCCAAGAAGTGAGAGCCCCGCGCCAAAGGAGCTCTTATGAGGAGGACCTCAGAGGCCTTGAGGAAGGACGGGGTCTGGCCCTGGGTGGGGATGACTATGGTCTAGGGTGGGTGATCACAGGGAGTTGGCTAAAGAGCAGCCAGTCAACCTTCCGCCCCTCTTATGCCAGGTGTGTTGACTGCCCCAAGCAACGGCCAACAGAATCGCGTGGGTGGGGCGAGACGGTCAGAGCAAACTGGAGGCTGAGGAGCTAAGACTGGGAAAAAAGTAGCCAAGAGGTGAATGCCAAGAAACACAAGGGTGTGGTGACTATGGACAGAGGAATTGCCTGGACCCCAGAGAGAGACAATCTCTAAGAAGCCAGGCTAGATAACAGAAACCCTTTCCCTCTCTCTCTCTCTCTCTCTCTCTCTCTCTCTCTCTCTCTCTCTCTCTCCTTTTCCCCTTCAGTTTTCTTTTTCCATTGTCCACCCTGGAGCTCCCCCTTTTCTATTGCTTTTCCTACGAAGTGGGTGCTGTCACTCACACCTAAGTTTTTATGGGCTGTTCTCCACCCCTGGCCAGAGTCAGAGAGGGGAGAGATCAGTTGTCATTGTCCCTTCCCTACACAGAGCCAAAGGACCTCTTAAATCCCCACCCAGAGAGCCACGGGGTTAGATTACTACTCATTGTCTCAGGCAGGGACGCTGGCTGTCCACCACTGGAGGAGCAGGAAGGGACCAGGGCTGCACAGACCAGCAAGGAAATGCACCTGCCGCCTAGCCAGGTGACCTGATTTCAATCCCCCAGAAAACCACATGGCAGGAAAAAAAAAAAAAAAAAAAAAGAACCAACTCCCTCCGGTAAGTTGTCATCTGAGCTCCACATGCTTGCTGTGACTCATGTAAACGCACCCACCCCACAAAATAAATGTTACTAAAATAAATTAATCTCTTCGCCTCTCTGACCCAGCACCAATGGTCTAAATTGTTTCCAGCCCATTCATCTGATTCCCGTACTATGTACGTAGGCTTCCGTGGTCAAGAAAGCACAAGATGGCAAAACTCGAGGGACCTCTTCCCATTCTGTGTTGACGGAGAGGCTTCCCTGCCCACCCCGGGACCCCACTAATCGGTGAAACTTATGCCCTTTATAATATCCAGGTACCGCCATAGTCCAAGGAGATGCTCATCTTCCTCCCTGGGGAAAAAAAAGGATGCTGCTAAACCCTCCTTCCATCACAACCCGGAGTCTCAAGTTTTCCAGCCAGACAGAGACCCCTGCAGGAGGGGAGCCGGATAGGAGAAAGACACACGGAGCAGAGCAGTTTTGTTTACAGATGTATTTATTGGATTGATGTGGGGGAACTAGGTGCTTGCTGACTTCCTGTTCCCAAATCTGTCCTAGCGCAGGAGGCTGAGGGTTACAGCAGTGACTGCGTTAACACTAGACAAAGAAAGGGAGAGGCGGGAAAGACGAGGGGGTAGTAAGGATGGGGGAGGTGGGCAGGGCGAGTCAGGGAAATGAGGAGGAGGGGAAGGCCCCATTGTCCTCACCCTGGACAAATCCAGACCCCATACCTGCCTGCAGGGACTCAGCAGTCGTTGAGGGTGGAACGAAGAGCTGGGAGCCCCGGGATAGGGAAACAGGAGCTTGGTGAGCACAAATTGGGGACCCTAAGACACCCTGACCCTATGAGGACCTAGGAGCAGGGAGATGGAATGAAGTGAATTTTAGAGCTAGGAGCAGGTTTGTGGGGAGCAGGATAAAGGGGGGGCAAGTATATAAAGTCAAGGACATCCCCCCGGCTACTTAGACAGTTCGAAGCCAGCCTGTGCTCGATGAGACCCTGTCTTAGAAAAGAAAACTGAGGTGGGCAGTGGTGGCGCACGCCTTTAATCCCAGCACTTGGAAGGCAGAGGTAGGCAGATCGCTGTGAGTTCGAGGCCAGCCTGGCCTACAAAGCAAGTCCAGGATAGTCAAGACTACACCGAGAAACCCTGTCTCAAAAACAAAAAAGAAAGAAAAGAAAAGAAAAAAAACTGCAAGAGGCCTATGGTTGCGGGATGAGATTGGTCTAAGAGTCAACTCAGAGTGAGGAGTCGTAGGGAGTCAGAGTAAGTGTCACAGCAAGGAGCTATGAGGAGGAACGGCAGGTGTGACTTGCTTCATGCTGCCCTCAGGCACAAGTTCAAGCTGCCTATAGGTGCAAGATGAAGGATAAATGCCAAAGTAAGAGCCAGTGGTCTGGGGATGTGGCTCAATGGGTAGAGTGCTTGCCTAGCACACACCAGGTCCCAGGTTCAAGCCCCAGCACCGCATAAGCCAGCAGCTGTGGTGCACATCTGTAACCCCAGCTCTCAGGAAAAGGCAGGCCAGTCAGTTCGCAGCAAGTTCAAGGCCAGTCTGGGATACGCAAGACTCTTTCTCAGAAGAAAAGTAGAAACCTGAGATGGGGACGGAGAGGAGATAAGCTCGGGTGGGAACGAGAATTTGAGAGAAACAATGGGAGAACGGATAAGAGCAACAACCAAAAAAAAAAAAAATCAACCAAATACACATGAAGTTCAGAATAATTGTGCAAAGTTTCAGGGTAGAGGTGTGAACGCATCACAGATGAGGGTACACTGACTTGCCCACCATACTGGAGTGAAGGACGTGGATACGGGTTTCAGCCAAACAAAGAGAAGGATGGGAGGTCAAAGAAATAAATGTTTCCCCCCCCCAAGAACACTGGGAGCCTGGGATGTGTGGGTAGCGCAACCGGTTCTTGTGCAATGGGCTCAGTCCTGTAGCCCTGGGCAGGGTCGGGGAGCAGAGAAGAAGGGCCCTGCAAGGTCTCAGGATGACGATGATGATGATGATGACGACGACGACGACAACGACGAAGCCACCTCGGGCCTTTGGATGTGCACCTGCCACAGAATGGACGTTGAGAGTGAAGGCTGCTCAGCCACATGTAGGAGCTGCCTGAGAGAAGTCACTGGCTGGTCCCGACCCAGCCACCTGCCCAGAAAAGGAACGGAGGATTCAAGTTTGGGAGGATGGCTTAGGAATCGTTGTGGCCTCACCCTCATGTCGGGGTCCTCTTTCTCCAAGGAAACACGGGAGTTTTCATTATTATCTACAGAGAAAAGAAAGGAGGGTGGTGAAGGGGAGGAAACAGAGGCCACATGGCCCAGGGATGGTCTCTCAGGAATGTCACACACACACACACACACACACACACACACACACACACACACACACCAGATACATATTTGTCCTGGCTAAGGAGGTTGATATACCCTCCTCAGACACAGCTCAGCGTAAAACCCCGTCCCCAGGTATCAAGACTCACCTGTCGGGGCATCCTGGAAGCCGGTGTTGGAAAACGTCCCCACCATGTCTTCATCCCAAATCTCAAACCATTTCCTACCCTGGGTACAGGACCTAGGCGACAGCTCAGGAAGTCAGAGAGTTGGGCAAAGTGCAATGTCTGGAGACTCCCTGCCGCCCGCCCCCCCTCCCCAACTGCCTCTTCCTCCAGCTTACCTGCCTGGGTCCTTGCCTCTTCCCCGGGAACGTGCCACCCAGACACTTAAGGCCACCAGTAAGAACAGCAGCAGAGTGGCAGCCCCCACCAAGCCTCCGACCAGCACCCTCCAGTGAATGGCCACCTCACAGCGTGGGCCTGAGAACCAGTGTGTGTCCGTGGAGAAGCACCTGGAGAGAGTCAGAGCGCTCAGACAGGTCACAGGGTGGTAGGCGGGACCTCCCGGGCTGGGGGCCACCACTCTAGGTGCAAGTGGGTAGGACCTTGGAGAATTTGGTCAGTACGGGACAGGGTCTCCAGAAGGGGCAGTGGTGTGTGTGGCTCACACCTATAACTCTAGAACTTAGCAAATGAAAACAGGAGGATGGAGAATTCAAAGACAGACCCCACTCCTTAGTTAAATAAAGAATATGTAACCTTTAAAACCAAAACATTTGAAAATAAATAAAAGTCAATCTAGAAACCAGAAAAGACAAAAAGGAAGGGTTGGTGGGGCTGCAGACATAGTGTCTCCATCCTAGGGCGCTGGCAAGTGCATGCACATGGTGGGCGTGGTATTAGGCGAGTGGGCGTGGCCTATTTAATGGGGCGGGACCTCACCTACAAGCTGGACCGCTCTTCTGCAGAAAACACTGCCCCTGGTGGCAATCGATGGTGCCGTTGACTCCAGGTGTGCAATTGGTGACGCAGAGGAGCCTGTTCAGCTCCACCAAAGGAAAGTAGAATGCCTCAAAGCCCTTGGGGGCAGTTCGGTGACAGATGGCTGAGGATGGAGACAAGGGAGATGACAGAAACAGGGACTGCATTCTTTCTACCCAGAACCTGGCTTTAGCAGTTGGAGGCAGGGTGGGGGAGGGGTGCGGGGCACCGGCTTTTCTGAGGTCCCTCCAAGAGATAGACCCTGAGAATGGATAGATGGGAGAAGGAACCTGGGCTCTCCGACCTTGCTTGTGGGTGCTGGGGCGTGGCGGTCTCTCTCTCTCTCTCTCTCTCTCTCTCTCTCTCTCTCTCTCTCTCTCTCTCTCTCTGTGTGTGTGTGTGTGTGTGTGTGTGTGTGTGTGTGTGTGTATGTGTATGTGTAAGCCTGATAACCTCAGTTCAGTCCCTCAGACTCACAAAGTGAAAGGAAAGAGAACTGACTCGCACAAGTTGTCCTCTTACGGGCACACACAACACACTTCATGCACACAAAAATAAAATAATTAAAAATAAGAAAGCTGGGGGTTGGGCCAGAAAAGTACCATCACCTACAGCAGCAGCATCTCCAAAGGTCTCCCCCTTCTTCTCCAGGGAACTCCAAGGATTGGGTGTTCCCTGTTGAGGAGTTCACCTGAGGCCTCTCAGCCTTTTGCCCTCTCCTCACCTTCTGGGGTCAGCTCTTTCCCAGTGTCACTGTTCACCTTGATGGAGTCAGGCTTAAAACACAAGGCTGTTGGGGAGGAAGAAGAGAGAGAGTTCCCTTAGCATCCCCAGAATGTGGGAGAGCCACAGGGAAAGTGAGCTGTTCCCTTCCTCCCTGCTCGATAACCATCCTCGTGAGACCCTCCCTAGCCCCACCCTTGGTCCAGCCGAGCATGGGCTGTGTCACTTCTCTCAGCCTGGCACCCGAGCTCCCAAAGGTTCCCTGACTAAGCTGGAGCAGGCTGGAGAGTCAGAGCTGAGACCCTGTCCCCCTCCCTGTAGCCTCAGCTCACTCTGGTTGTCCTGACAGCTGTCACCATCTTGACTGGCACCCTGGAGCTCCTCCTTCAGTGTCATCTTCACGTTCTCAACCTCCTTCTTCAGCTGGGGGCTGAAGGGCAGCTTCAGCAGGACCAGGTACTCCACCACAACGCTGCCTCTCCTGAGGGGCCAAGGGCATCAGAGGGCACAAGGGGGTCTCTGGACCAACCACAAGTGTCCAGGAAGCAAAGGGGGTAAAGGCTGTGATGTGACATGTCACATTCTGTGTGTGTGTGTGTGTGTGTGTGTGTGTGTGTGTGTGTGTGTGTCCTGCACACATGTGTGTGTGCACTGCTATGCAAAGACACTGTATGTATATAGGTCAGGGATAACCTCAAGTACTGGTCCTCAGGTGCTTTCCAGTGTTTTTTGTTTGTTTGTTTGTTTGTTTGTTTGTTTGAAATAGTCTCTAATTAGCCTACTGTGTCACCACATAGTCCATATAGGGCCTGTGAGCTTCCAGAATCCGCTTGTCATCACCATCATCATCACCATCACCACCACCATCACCACCACCATCACCACCACCATCCTCATCATCACCATCACCACCATCATCATCCTCACCATCAACTTCTGTCTGTGTCTGTGTTGTACTTACATGCGTGTGGGTGCTTGCCCATGCTCATAGGCCAAAGATTGGCATCTGGTGTCCTACTTTGTCACTCTCTGCCTTCTTCCCTTGAGACAAGGTCTATCAACTGATCTGTGATCTGGGACAGCAGTCAGCAGGTCCCCAGCAGTCCTCCTGCCCCTGCATGCATCTGCAACACTGGGGCTGCAGCCATGCGTGCTCATGCTCCACTTTTTGCATGGGTACTGGAATTTGAACTCATGTCTTCATGGCTGCACAGCAAACACTCTTACTTATGGAACCATCTCCCAGCCCCAAGCCCAGATTTCTTTAGATGGATTCTGGAAATCTCAACTTGGGTCTTTACATTTCCAGATGGAGCATCTTCCCCAGTTCCACCTACATCCTTTTTGGAAGAGGATGCTCAGCCTGGGAAGCATAGAAAGAATGAGCAACCTGTTCTTTGTGTTATATCAAGATATCATCCAGCTAGGGGCTGGAGAGATGGGAACCTGGGTTCTGTTCCCAACTCCCACTTGGTAGCTCACAACCATCTGTGACTCCAGCCTCAGGGCATCTGATACCTTCTTGTGACTTTTGGCACATATGGGACACACAGACATGCATGTCAGCAAACATTCATACACACAAAATAAAAATTTTAAAAGAGGATATTGTGAAACCAACCCCCCACACACACAGGCACATGCACACACACATATACACACGTTTGCACACATAGGCACATGCACACATACATGCCTACACACACAGGCACATGCACACACATATACACACGTTTGCACACACAGGCACATGTGCACACACACATGCCTGCACACACAGGCACATGCACACACGGGCACATGCACACACATATACACACGTTTGCACACACAGGCACATGCACACATACATGCCTACACACACAGGCACACGCACACACACATATACACACGTTTGCACACACAGGCACATGTGCACACACACATGCCTGCACACATAGGCACATGCACACACGGGCACATGCACACACGGGCACATGCGCACGCGCACACACACAACACACACACACACACATCCCTATCTCTCTCTCCCCTGCCTCTCCTTCTCCCTGGCCATCTCCCTCTCCTTCCCCCTCCTTCATTCCCATGAACAAAACTGGTACCAACCAAAGAGAGACCAAGTCAACAACCCCACCTCCAGCAGTTGTTCTTAAAAAGAAGTGCCGTTCCCCCTGCAAAGAAATAACCCCCAGAATTATTGTAAAGCGCTCCCTTCAAGGAATTCCCTTGAAGACTGCATCTGGTCTCTCTCCTTGTGATAGCTGATGATTTCGAAAGGGGGGGTGGTGGATTCTTCAGCCTTTCTTCCCACCCTTTCCCTGTGCCCCACAAGGTCTCCACAGTCCCAGAAGGGCCTCCTACCTCAAGAACAGGATCTCCACGCCCTGGAAACTTTGAACATTCTGGTAAATCTTCCGCATCTGAAATGTCAACGGTCTCTGGGATGATGTCTGAACCTATGGGTCTGAGGGTACCTAGGGACCCATGCCCAAGTCCAGGGAAGGACCATTAAGCACCCTCCTCCCTGCTCACCTGACCCTGGAAGGTGTTGCTGAAATCTCTGTAGGCTTTGGAAGTGTTGTCTTCGAGATCTGGTGAGAATTCCTGGTCCACAGATACCTCCATGCCCACTTCCGTCTCCACTGTGCCTGTTTCATGGGATACCTAACTCTGACTACTTCCTCATCTGCCTTTGTCTGCCATCACCACCACAACCCTCTCTCATCTACATGCTTCTCCTCTATCTTTCTCCATCATTTCTGAAGACTTAACTGATGCACACAAGGAAAAGAGAAATTCTGGAATGATAGCTGGGGACATGGCTCAGGGGTAGAGAGCATCTACCTAGAATCCTCCAGTAATGGGCTGGGGTGTGGCTCAGTGGTAGAGCACCTGCCTAGAATCCCCCAGTGAGGGGCTGGGGTGTGGCTCAGTGGTAGAGCATCTACCTAGAATCCCCCAGTAATGGGCTGGGGTGTGGCTCAGTGGTAGAGCATCTACCTAGAATCCCCCAGTGAGGGGCTGGGGTGTGGCTCAGGGGTAGAGAGCACCTGCCTAGAATCCTCCAGTGAGGGGCTGGGGTGTGGCTCAGTGGTAGAGCATCTACCTAGAATCCCCCAGTAATGGGCTGGGGTGTGGCTCAGTGGTAGAGCATCTACCTAGAATCCCCCAGTAATGGGCTGGGGTGTGGCTCAGTGGTAGAGCATCTACCTAGAATCCCCCAGTGAGGGGCTGGGGTGTGGCTCAGGGGTAGAGAGCACCTGCCTAGAATCCTCCAGTGAGGGGCTGGGGTGTGGCTCAGTGGTAGAGCATCTACCTAGAATCCCCCAGTAATGGGCTGGGGTGTGGCTCAGTGGTAGAGCATCTACCTAGAATCCCCCAGTGAGGGGCTGGGGTGTGGCTCAGGGGTAGAGAGCACCTGCCTAGAATCCTCCAGTGAGGGGCTGGGGTGTGGCTCAGTGGTAGAGCATCTACCTAGAATCCCCCAGTAATGGGCTGGGGTGTGGCTCAGTGGTAGAGCATCTACCTAGAATCCCCCAGTAATGGGCTGGGGTGTGGCTCAGGGGTAGAGAGCATCTGCCTAGAATCCTCCAGTAATGGGCTGGGGTGTGGCTCAGTGGTAGAGCATCTACCTAGAATCCCCCAGTGAGGGGCTGGGGTGTGGCTCAGGGGTAGAGAGCATCTACCTAGAATCCTCCAGTAATGGGCTGGGGTGTGGCTCAGTGGTAGAGCATCTGCCTAGAATCCTCCAGTAATGGGCTGGGGTGTGGCTCAGTGGTAGAGCACCTGCCTAGAATCCCCCAGTGAGGGGCTGGGGTGTGGCTCAGTGGTAGAGCACCTGCCTAGAATCCCCCAGTGAGGGGCTGGGGTGTGGCTCAGTGGCAGAGCACCTGCCTAGAATCTCCCAGTGAGGGGCTGGGGTGTGGCACAGTGGTAGAGCACCTGCCTAGAATCCCCCAGTGAGGGGCTGGGGTGTGGCTCAGTGGTAGAGCATCTACCTAGAATCCCCCAGTGAGGGGCTGGGGTGTGGCTCAGGGGTAGAGAGCATCTACCTAGAATCCTCCAGTAATGGGCTGGGGTGTGGCTCAGTGGTAGAGCATCTGCCTAGAATCCTCCAGTAATGGGCTGGGGTGTGGCTCAGTGGTAGAGCACCTGCCTAGAATCCCCCAGTGAGGGGCTGGGGTGTGGCTCAGTGGTAGAGCATCTACCTAGAATCCCCCAGTGAGGGGCTGGGGTGTGGCTCAGGGGTAGAGAGCATCTACCTAGAATCCTCCAGTAATGGGCTGGGGTGTGGCTCAGTGGTAGAGCATCTACCTAGAATCCCCCAGTGAGGGGCTGGGGTGTGGCTCAGGGGTAGAGAGCATCTACCTAGAATCCTCCAGTAATGGGCTGGGGTGTGGCTCAGTGGTAGAGCATCTGCCTAGAATCCTCCAGTAATGGGCTGGGGTGTGGCTCAGTGGTAGAGCACCTGCCTAGAATCCCCCAGTGAGGGGCTGGGGTGTGGCTCAGTGGTAGAGCATCTACCTAGAATCCCCCAGTGAGGGGCTGGGGTGTGGCTCAGGGGTAGAGAGCATCTACCTAGAATCCTCCAGTAATGGGCTGGGGTGTGGCTCAGTGGTAGAGCATCTGCCTAGAATCCTCCAGTAATGGGCTGGGGTGTGGCTCAGTGGTAGAGCACCTGCCTAGAATCCTCCAGTAATGGGCTGGGGTGTGGCTCAGTGGTAGAGCATCTACCTAGAATCCCCCAGTGAGGGGCTGGGGTGTGGCTCAGGGGTAGAGAGCATCTACCTAGAATCCTCCAGTAATGGGCTGGGGTGTGGCTCAGTGGTAGAGCATCTGCCTAGAATCCTCCAGTAATGGGCTGGGGTGTGGCTCAGTGGTAGAGCACCTGCCTAGAATCCCCCAGTGAGGGGCTGGGGTGTGGCTCAGTGGTAGAGCATCTACCTAGAATCCCCCAGTGAGGGGCTGGGGTGTGGCTCAGGGGTAGAGAGCATCTACCTAGAATCCTCCAGTAATGGGCTGGGGTGTGGCTCAGTGGTAGAGCATCTGCCTAGAATCCTCCAGTAATGGGCTGGGGTGTGGCTCAGTGGTAGAGCACCTGCCTAGAATCCTCCAGTAATGGGCTGGGGTGTGGCTCAGTGGTAGAGCATCTACCTAGAATCCCCCAGTGAGGGGCTGGGGTGTGGCTCAGTGGTAGAGCACCTGCCTAGAATCCTCCAGTAATGGGCTGGGGTGTGGCTCAGTGGTAGAGCATCTACCTAGAATCCCCCAGTGAGGGGCTGGGTGTGGCTCAGGGGTAGAGCATCTACCTAGAATCCCCCAGTGAGGGGCTGGGTGTGGCTCAGTGGTAGAGCATCTACCTAGAATCCCCCAGTGAGGGACTGGGGTGTGGCTCAGTGGTAGAGCATCTACCTAGAATCCCCCAGTGAGGGGCTGGGTGTGGCTCAGGGGTAGAGCATCTACCTAGAATCCCCCAGTGAGGGGCTGGGGTGTGGTTCAGTGGTAGAGCACCTGCCTAGAATCCCCCAGTGAGGGGCTGGGGTGTGGCTCAGTGGTAGAGCACCTGCCTAGAATCCCCCAGTGAGGGGCTGGGGGTGTGGTTCAGTGGTAGAGCCCCTGCCTAGAATCCCCCAGTGAGGGGCTGGGGTGTGGCTCAGTGGTAGAGCCCCTGCCTAGAATCCCCCAGTGAGGGGCTGGGGTGTGGCTCAGTGGTAGAGCATCTACCTAGAATCCTCCAGTAATGGGCTGGGGTGTGGCTCAGTGGTAGAGCACCTGCCTAGAATCCTCCAGTGAGAGGCTGGGGTGTGGCTCAGTGGTAGAGCACCTGCCTAGAATCCCCCAGTGAGGGGCTGGGGTGTGGCTCAGTGATAGAGCCCCTGCCTAGAATCCCCCAGTGAGGGGCTGGGGTGTGGCTCAGTGATAGAGCCCCTGCCTAGAATCCCCCAGTGAGGGGCTGGGGTGTGGCTCAGTGGTAGAGCACTTGCTTATAATCCTCCAGGGATGTCCTGCGCTCTGTTAGCAGTAGAAAGAGAATAAATCAACTAATTCTGGTATGTTTTTATCAGAGGTGAAGGAAAGAAGGCCAACTTCACAGACATTGGCCTACAACCTCCAGATTTTCCCCCCTGGGGCAGGCAGAATAACAGTTCCTAAAGATATTTCTGCCTTAATCTCCAGAAAGGACACATGAATATGCCATCTGATGTGGCAGTATCACACAATCTGTCAAGATGCAGATAAATTAAGACTGATAGTTCAAACTACTTTGGAAGCTGGAGAGGTGGTTCAGTTGTTAAGGGTGTGTACTTCTCTTCCAGAGGGACCCAAGTTCAATACCCAGCTCCCATATTAGGCAGCTTACAACTTCCTGTAACTCCAGGCCAGGAGCATCTAATATCTCTGACCTCTCTGTCACTTCCACTCATGTTCACAGACATGAACATCATTAAAAACAGAAAAAATAAATCTTTACTAATTTGTTCTGTTTAGAGTTTTGGGGTTTTTGTTTTTTGTTTTTGAATCAGGGTCTCTGTAGATGGCGTGAAACTTGCCATGCAGACTAGATACGTTTCGAACTCACCGAGATCCACCTGTCTCTGCCTCTTGAGTGCTGGGAGTCAAAGTGTGTACCAGTATTCACTCCCTGTGTCTGATTTTGTAACGGTTAATCACCATAGTCCAGTTGACAGAGTCTAGAATCATCTATGAGGCAATCCTCTGAGCACATCTGTGAGCATAACTGAGGTGGGAAGACCCACCTTAAATATGGTGGCACCAGAAGGAGTGAGCTGAGCCCCAGCATCCGTCTCTCTCTGCTTCCTGACTGCAGATGCAATGTGACCAGATGCCTCACGCTCCTGCTGCCATGCTTTCCCTGCCATGATGGACTGACTGTGTACCCTCAGACTGTGAGCCAAAATCAACCCTTTCTCCTTTCAGTTGCCGTTATTTCCACTCATAATCGTGCATGTCTATAATCCCAGCACTGAAGAGACAAAGGCAGGGGGAAATCTCTGTGAGTTCTGGGCCAACCTGGTCTACATAATGAGTTCCAGGCTAGCCAGAGCTACAAAAACAAGACCCCATCACACACAAAAGGGGGGAAAAAGTTGTTTTTGTCAAGGATTTGATCACAGCAACGAAAGAAGCAACCAACAGAAACTTGTAATCCACAGAAGTGGATTACAGCTACTAGCTCTGTAGCCATTCAATCCAGCAGCCATTGGAAGTTAGTAAGGTTCAGAGAAGCGGTCAAAGGAAGCGGAAGCAAGCTGGAGGTCAAGGGTGAAAGGTAGGCATGGCAGAGAGAGCAGCAGTGGAAGAAAGGGAGAAGGAGAGCCCCTTAAGGGCCGTCTCTAAGGAGGAAGTACAGCGCCCATGGCCTTGGCCACTCACCTATTTCTAACTGCTCCACCGGAAACTCACAGAGAGACCCATAGAAGGTACTGGGGCAGAGACACTTGGTGCCATCCCAGGTGCCCCCATTCTGGCATCTGTTATCCAGAAATTGACAGCGGTCTCCAGAGAAACCAGGGACGCAAACGCAGTGGTCTTGTTCCCAGGTGCCGCCGTTGTCACAAACGCCTGAGAAGCACAGGTAGAACGAGACCTCTGACTAGGACCTGACCCTGGTGACATCGAGTTGAGTAAAGATGAAGTTATGGGGAGAAAGAAGGAAGGAAGAGGTCCAACCTGGGGTGGTGGTCAAGCTGGCTGGCGTAGCCGTCCGAGTGGTGGTTGAAGTTGATCTTGACGGTGGTGGTGTAAGGGCTGTAGGAGGCTCCATAGTGACCACTGATGTCTCTGGTGTCTTTGTGGTAGATGGAATGGGGTATGTCACCTTACTTGAAGCTGCGGTAGTTAGAAGGCTGTTGCTCGTTTGGGGGGTTGAAGGAACGCTGATGGAGCCAAGCGTATTTGGAGTGGTGACAGAGGTGGCACTCAACCAATTGCCTCTGGTGGACATTGAGGCGCTAGTCAAGGCCGACTCTGTATCTATCGTCCTAGTGTCCGTTGAGCTAGAAGCATCAGTGTTGACACCGGAGGGTTCCGTTTCTGGTGCCATGGAAGAAGTGTCCATATATGTAGGGAGAAATGGTCCTTCACTGGTAGAACTGGAAAGGGTCACCATTTTGGTGACAGAGGGAATGACCGAGAATGGGGTGATGGGAGCAGACGTCACTTCAGTACTGGGATGGCTGTCAACACATGGTGTCAAGGGAGAGGTGGGGACTATTGTGATGGTGACGGTTTCTGGACAGGGTGTCGTGGAAGGAAGAGAGACATAAGAGAAAGGGGTGGATACAGTACGAGCGGTGATGAGTGATGAGACGGTTGGAGAAGTTCTGGTAGTTGAAGGAGGAGGAAAGGACGTCACTACAGAGGAGAGTCTATCTTCTGCACTAGAGCTAAGGAAGAAGGTAGAAGGAGACTTAATTGTAGTGCTCAGCACTGGACTCATGGTAGGGAAAGACAAAGGAGAAGACATTATTACTGTGGGCGTCGACGAGATCAAGGTACCAAAAGCAGTCACCATTGCGTTTGTGGAAGTGCTTCCCCTGGTGAAAGAATCTGTCGTGGGTTCGCCTGATGAAGTAGGTGTAGTTCGCATAGTGGAGATGGACGTCAGAGTCTCAAGAGTGGACTGACCAGTGCTTGTACTAGGGACACGGGATGCTGAGAAGGTAGGACTGAAGTCCGGTGATGGGCTTTGCATAGGAAAGGAAGAGATGGGGGAATCGGTACTTGTGGGAGGAATACTGCTAGGAACAGGAGACGTTTTGGTTCCTGAGTCAGAAGCAAATTTAGAAGTTGACCTTGACAGTGAGATGTCTGGTGAAACTGACGTGCCCGTCCTGAAGGAACCTGATGGGGTGTTCTCAGTAACTGTGACGGTAGCTGTCACAGTGGGGCCAATGGGATGGGCTGTGCTGAGAAACGAAATCCCTGTGCTCTGGATGACGGAAGAGGATGGGATGGTATCCGTACGGGTCGGTGATAGGCTAGAGCTTGTGTAGGTCGAGGTGGTGACTGTAATGGCAGCTGTACCACTGTTGCTTGTAGATGAGGAGGCGAGCCCCGTAGCTGCAGCGGTAGGGATTCCTTCACTGGGAAAAGATGAGGTTACAGATGTTAGTGTCTCCAGGTTACGAGAAGTAGTAGGGCGTGAGGAGACGGTAGTAGTGGTAGGCGTGCTGTCAGTGTCCATGGAGTGGCTGTTTGAATTGGAGGAGGTAGTAGAGATTCCGGGGGGGCTCCAGGTGACTGCGGTGATCAAGTCTGTGGTATCAGTCATAGTTGCGTCTGAGATGAGTGAAGATGTTTGGCTTGGGGTCAGGATGAGTGTAGATGTATCGGTGACAGAGACTGAAGTAGTAGTGCTGCCTGGCATAGAGTATGTGGTGGGAGGACTAAGGAAGGTGACCTGAGAGGTAGCCGTAGGCATCGCATTAGTGCCTGGGACTGAGGTCACCAAGGTAGGCAATGGGGTGCTGTACACGGTGCCAGCGGCATCTGCCTGTGAACTTGAGAAGGGCATAGAGGGTACAGCCCCACTCGTGCGGGAGGTCAACACGTTGGAGGTCACGTGGGAAGAGCTCGCGGATGTGCCGTACGTGAGCGTGCCTGTGGCAGTGACTGAAGACGTGATGGGGGAGGTCGCGGTTATGTCCGTCGTGAGTGACTCCGTGGGGAGGCCTGTGGTGGGATCCACTGTGACTTTTCCAGTGGGTGTGGCAGCTAGGGTGGGGAAGGGGGACTGATCTGTCCCAGTCCCTGCTGATGTAGAAGGAGGTGGCTCTGTCGACGTGGGGGCTGTGCGTGTGGTGGTGAGTGTTGGTGTGGACTCAGCTGTGGTGTGAAGTGTATGGGTGATGGTTGGATCTGAGGGGACACTGTCCTCTGCGGTCGCAACATTGCTAACAGAGAAGGATGAGGACAATCCAGACGTGGCTGGAAAGCTTGTGGTAGACGGACGTGGCGTGTTTCCGGTACTTAAGAGAATAGCTGTCAGGCTGCCTGTGGTGGTTTGGGATGTGTTGACACGTGTAGTTTCAGTGTTCCCGCTGATGGGGTAAGATGAGGTGAAATCAGTTGGTGACATACTAGGAACTACGTGACTTGAAATATCTGACACCGTGGTCAAAGGCTCAGCGCTGCCCACAGATGAGGAGGTGAGAGCCGCTGTGTCTGAGACGGCGGGGAGGCCTGAGCTATGCGAAGGTGGGATTGTGGGCGCGAGGCTCTCCAGGGTCCCAGAAGTGAGAGGAGGTAAAGAGATGGCAGTTGTGGACACACTGCCAGTCGGGTAGCCGTTTAAGGAGGTGAGGCTGGGAGTGCTGTGAGAGGGCAGCCGGGTGGCCATGGTGACCAAGTGTGTCCTTGTCACGGATGCAGTAGCAGGCGGTTCTGTGGATGCGGTTGTTGTAACTGTGTTGGCGGCCATGGGTGTTGGTGTGGATTCAGCTGGTGTGTTGAGAGAATGGGAGAAGGTTGGCGCTGAGGGCACGCTTCCTGTCCGGATGGTTCCAAAACTGCTGGCAGAAACGGACGTGGCACGAGTTGAGGTGATAAACGGTGCTGTTTCCAAGTTCTGGGGGCTTGAAAAAGATGGGATGAGAGTGGGGTGTGTTGGGGTGACGTCTGCTGTGACCAGGGGGGCAGGGTTGCTTGTAGAAGACGCGGGGAGAGCTGTAGCTGCAATGGTAGAGGTGTCCATAGTGGGTGAAGCCTGGACTACAGGCGTAACCGTGTCCTTCACACCAGAAGTGGTAGGAGCTGTGGGGATCATGTCTGTGGGGTAGAGGCTGGAGGGTGTGAGGCTGGGAGTGGCGAGGGGTGGGGTCTGGGTGGCTGTGGTGACTAAAGGCGTGGTAGAAGTCCTGGCTGCTTCTGAGGTGGGTAGCAAGGGCCAAGTGGACATGAGGGAAGTGGCGGGAGCCAGTGTGTCTGTGATGGAGGAAGGAGGGGGGATCTCTAACATCAACACTGTCATGGCATTCGTTAAAGAGCTGAATGAGGTGGCCTGAGATGTACCCGTAGACGAGGCATGGGTAGTCGGGGGTGCGCTCTCCAAGGTGGATAATGGGGCAGTGTGTGTGACGTCAGTAGTGACTGGCTGCATGCCTGGGGTAGACACAGAGGACAAAGCAGTAGCGGTGGATGAAGTCAATACCTTGGTGCTCATCGGTGGATCTGAGGGTGTGTCTGGAGACGTGACCTGGGGAGTGGGTGTGGTTTCTGTCACGAGAGAGTCTGTAGGAAGGTTGGTGGCAGGAATCAGGGTGGCAGCAGTTAAAAGCGGTTCTGCAGATGCGCTGAGTACGGGTGTTGGGGCAGATCTGGGTGCTGTGTGGATTGTATGGACGGGGCTCAGAGCTGTACTTTCTGTCTGTGTGTTCCCAAAACTGACATCAGCCACTGAGGTAGAGAGTGCAGCTGTGGCAGGAACGCTGGTAGCAAGAGAATGCGTTTGGGTGTGTCCAGTGTTTGTAAAATCGGCTGCTAGACTTGGGGTGGTGGAATGGGGTACACTCACCAGTGTTGTTATTTCTGTGCTATTGACAAAAGGGGAAGATGGGGTGATTCTGGTACGTGTTGTGGACATAGTGGAATCTGCAGGGGTTGGGATGGTGACTGTCATAACCGACGAACCACTACTGCCTGTAGATGCGGAAGGGAGATCCGTGGCTGCATTCGTGGGGATGCCTGCACTAGGAGACGACGGGGTTATAGAGATGAGCGTCTCTATAGTAGCAGGGCTGTTGGGATGTGAGGAGGTAGCAGCTGCGGCTGTTCTGTGAGTGGAGTAACTGTCTGAGGTTGTAAGGCTAGGGGTCCTGTGAGAAGATGACAGGGTGGGTGTGGTGACCAAATGTGTGATAGCAGTTCCGGCTGTTTCTGAAGTGGGCCAAGAGGTCCAGGAGGGTACAACAGAGGTGTCAGGGGTCAGTGTATGTGTAATGGTTGTAGGAGAGGTGGTATCTGATGTGGAATGCCCAACAGCGTTACTTGGAAAGCTGGGAGAGTTGACTGGAGACAATGCTGTAGATACAGCATCGGTGATCGGAAGTATGGTCCTTAATGTAGATAAAGGGGCAGTGTAGGTCGTGCCACTGAGAGGTTGCGTGTTTGGTCCAGGTGCAGAGGGAAGAATCCTACTTGTGGGTGACGTCAGCACACTGGTGCTCATGGGAGAGGAGATGCTGGATACCTCAGAAAGCCACATGTCTGCAGGGGCAACTGAGGAAGTGGTCGGAAGAGTCGTGGTGGTTTCTGTAAGGAGAGATGCTGTAGGAAGATCTGCGGTGGGATTCAGGGTGGTGTCTCCGGTGGATTCAACATCATGGGTGGAGAAGGGGGGCTGACCTACCCCAGTCACTGCTGAAGCAAGAGGAGGCAGCTCTGTAGATACGGACTCGGCTGTGGCGTGGAAGGTATGGGTTCTGGTTGGAGCTGATGACACGCGGTCCATCTGCGGGGTCCCAGAGCCGTCAGTGACGATGGATGAGGAGAAGGAAGATGTCACTGGAATGCTTGTATCGAGTGTATTCCCAACAGTTCCAGTACGTGAAAGAGTAGTCACCAGACCGGAAGTAGCGGGATGAGATTCCTTAGGAAAAGGATCAGTGTTCTTTGTCATGGGGTAAGATGGGATGAAATTGGTGTGTGTCGCTGTCACGCTGGAAGCTCCGTGGGCTGAGGTGAAGTCTGTCATGGTGTCCCATGGGACGGTGTCACCCATAGACAACATGGTAAGCCTTGAGGTCGGAAAGGTTTGGGTGTTTTTCCTAGGCGACAGGGCTTCAGATGTGAGTGTCACATAGAAGGCTGACATGCTAGAGGCTGTCTTTGCTGACCCGAGACGCGTCATTGTAGGCATGAACCCTGTCGTGCCTACCGGTATGTGGCTGGTAGCTGTTGATACTGTGGTAGGGATGTCTGGACCGTATGAGGGCGGTATGTCTGTAGTTTGGGATGTCACCCCCAGGCCTGAGGGAGTGGGAATTGAGATCATCCCAGGTGTGAGAGTTCTAAAGGTGGAGTCAATATCGGAAGGTGAAGAGGGTAGAAATGTACTTGGCAGTGATGGTACGGTGCCGGCAGTCATTGAGGTAGCCATGTGAGACGTGGAAATCTTCCCCGTATCGGTGGCTGACACTGTTGATATGGTTGGGTGAGAAGACAGTGTGCTGACAGTTTCCCTGGGAGTGTCACTCATGAGCTTCTGTGTGATTCTCTCAGAGCTCGTTCTTGCCATCGCCACCGATGGCTCACCTGCTCGAGTGGTTGTTTCCTTAGCAACTGAAGCAATAGATGTTGGTGTGTTGGTGGAGCCCAGGGAATGGGTGGAGGACGTTTCTGTTCTGAGTGAATTGCTTGCTGTAGAAAATAGATTGGTAGTCATGCCTGTGGTAATCAAGGAACCAGTACTGGGTGGGGCAGTGTTATCAGTGACTGTTGTTAAGGAGGTTTTCCTGGGAATTTGAGATGGAAGAGCAGCAGACAGATAAGTAACCCCTGGGTTGAGGGCCAGTGTTGTATGGATCCCTGCTGGGGTCACGGTGGTCATTTCTGTGGTCCCTGTGGTCACAGTCATGGATGAGGCCATCTTCCTGATAGAGGCGACAGGTGCCATAGTAGGAATGGTTGTCGTTGGCTTCTCAACCTCGGGAGTGGTGGTATAAGAGCTGGTGAGGGGTACATAAGTCGTGGTCACACAGGTGGTGGAGGGGTGGGTGGTGGTGATTGTGAAGGCAGAGGGGTGAAGGCACTCGGTGGTGGGCGTGTATACCAGGAGAGTAGGAGGAGCGGTCTCAACCTTGATGACAAACTTGGACATCCGGGTTGTCAGGGTGTCAGGACTGATTGGAGATCTGAGCAAAAATTCATAAGTGGGTTTGAAGTTATTGGGCATGCCAGCAGTCCTGGGTGTGTGGTCCCCATTGTCAAGAGCTAGAGAAGGGGGTTGGTGGGGACCGAGAAGCCACTGAGATGTACTCCCAGCATGCAGAGCACTGCTGAGAGCGGCAGCTGCTTCCACACCAGGCAAGCGTGAGCTAGAGGTGGCTGTGGTCGTGGATGGAGTTCCTGTGTCGGCAGAACAGGGGAATCCGTGGGTGAGTTCATGAGTCACCCTGTCACCATCAATCACCGTGCAGGATTCACTCTCTCACTTTCCACACCTTTGTCCCAAAGAGCAGCATGTGCCTCTCCGATGGGAGGTAACTTGTAGCTGGGGCCTTTTGCCCTTCTATTCAGGGGGCAGTGGGGTGAGGAGCCCTCAATTACTTACTGGCTTCTGAGCATCCAAGTTCAGCTCTCCTTTTTTCCTTCCTTTCTTTCCTTCCTTTCTTTCCTTTTTCCCTCCCTCCATCTCTCCCTCCCTTCATTCCTCCCTTCTTTTCTATCCTTCTTTTTTTCTAGTGGTACGTAAAGGGGTGTTATGTGTGTAAAGTTTGTATGTATATGTGTATTATGTATGTGTGATCTCTGTGTGTGTTATGTGTATGTGGCTTGTGTTTATGTTTTGTATATGTATGTGTTATGGGTATATTTGTGTCGGTTATGTGTATGCAGTTTGTATGTATGTTATGTGTATATGATTTTGGTGTGTGCTATGCATGTGATCTGTGTATATATTTTATGTATGTGTGTCTTACACATGTATATTTTATGTATATGTGTATGTGTTTTATATGTGCATATTTTATGCATATGTAGTTTGTCCCTGTTATGTGAGCTTTGTGTGCTTGTAATATGTATGTGCTTTGTGTGTGTGCCATGTGCGTGGTTTGTGTTGTTACATGCATGCAGTGTGTGTGTGAGTAGGTGTCTGTGTCTGTAGTACATGCATGTGAGTGTGCATGGAAAAAACCAGAGCAGGACACCACACCTTTGCTGCCTTCTACCTTATTGTCTTGAGACTGGGTCTCTCATCAAACTGAAAGCTTGCTGTTTTAGCTACGTTGGCTTGTCAGCCAGCAAACCCTCAGAATCCACCCCATCCTTGGGGTTACAGGCACACACAGCTACTCCCAGCCTTTTACAGGAGTGATGAGTATTTGAGTATATGAAGTCCTTACATCTGCAATGCAAGTACCCTTACCTACTGAACTATCTCTCCAGACCTTGTTTTTGGTTTTTCGAGACAGGGTTTCTCTGTATAGCCCTGGCTGTCCTGGACACTCGCTTTGTAGATCAAGCTGGCCTCGAACTCACAGAGATCTACCTGCCTCCCGCCTCCCAAGTGCTAGGATTATAGGTGAGCACCACCACTGCCCACAGCTTTTGTTTTTGCTTTTTTGAAACAGGCTGGCCTCCACCTCATTGCGTAGGCCAGGATGAACTTGAAATGCTAATCCTCCTGCCTCTACCTCAGGTGTGATGAATCATACCCAGTTTTACGGGGTTCGTGGGTGCTAGGCGTGCACGCTACCAAATAAGTCGCATTCCCCAGGTGCGCTTCTCTCCTTTTGTATCCGATCCCACCTTCCCGTCCCTTCCTCCCCACCTGTTGTCTAGAGCCCTCTTGGACTTTGGATCCCACCTTTTAACCAACCCCTGCCCTTTCCCTCCAAATTAGGAGAGCTCCAGAGCTGGGCTGGGAGGTGACCCACACCACAGAAACAGAAACCAGAGCTCGAGACGGGAGAGCTGGAGAGGGACCACCAAAAGACAGGAAGAAACTGGAGTTCACAGTCTGCTGAGACCGAGGGATGGACAGATGGGGCCTGGAAGAGGAGGAAGCATCCAGAAACGGATGTCTGAGCGGATAAGCAAGGGTCCTGGCGACATTTAGGCTTAGAGGGCGGCATTAGGCATAGAAACATGCATTTGAGGACGTGGAAGGACAGCTCAGCGTATAAGAGAGCTTGCCTGCTCTTCCAGTCACTGCGAGTTCGGATCCCAGCATCCACACTAGGCAGCTTTAAGGCCGCCTGTAACTTTCCGTTACGTTGGCTTCTTCTGGCCTCTGTGGGTACCTGTGTGCCCCCCCTACACACACACACAGTGGGGTGGAGGTGGGGTACACATTTTACATAGGGATTCTGTCCCGGCTACTGGATTAATTAGTGTATGAAAACAAGTTCTTTTTTATTTATTTCTTCTTTTACACATTTATAAGGAAGGGTGCATGTACCCACAATGCCGAGGTGGAAGTCAGAGGACAACTCTCGCATGTCTCTTCTCTCCTCTCGGGCATGGAATTCAGATCATTAGGTCTGGCGGCAAGCATCTTTCCGTGCTGAGCCACCACACTGGCCCAGCAAGCTTCCTCCTCCTCTCTGCAAATACATATATTTCTCTCCCCCTGACGAAGTTGGCAATCACATCTTAGACACGCTCGGTCTTCACGCCTCAACCACCTGAGAGCTAGGATTACAGGTCTGTACCACCACTCCTAGCTTGGACCCTTCCATTCATTACATGTAACCAACATATATCACTCATACATGGTGGCGCTAAAGCTCAGACAGCCACAGTGCGAGTGAGCGTGAATCACACACACACACACACACACACACACACACACACACACACCCCGCAACCTGGCTTTAGTATGCCTGGGTAGACACCAAGGGCATGCCCTTGCTAAGAGCTGGGGTGTCACTTTTCAGCCTAGCTGTTGGGAAATGGGGCAGGGGGTGGTGGGGAGGAGGAGGAGGAGGACTCTTGAGCTGGGTCCCTATCAGCTAAGTCTGTCACCTGCAGAGCAAAGGTTCCAAGTTGGGGTGCTTTGCAGTCCTGGATAAATACTAAAAGGCAGGAAGGAGGAGGGGACTGTGAGGTCCAAGGGGCGAGCCCTGGATTGTCTTGGGACCACACTGCTTCTTTCTCCCTTTGTTTTTTCTTTTTTTTGGGGGGGGTGGGGGTTGAGGTCGGGTACTGGATGAACAGCCTGGGTACCTCCAGCACACTTGATAAGCACTGTGCCCTGACATCCACTGTGCCTCTCCTAGCCTGGAAAATTCTGGGAGTAAAGCAAAGCAGGCTTTTGAGGTTTTCCACGATGAGGTGGCCAGCCAAGGGAGAGTAGGGGGAGGGGAGAAAGGGGGGAGTGGGTGAAGAGGAAAGAGAAGAGAGGAGAGGCAGGGAGGAGAGAGAAGAAGAAGGAAGAGACGGGAGGGAGGAGAGAGGGAGGGAGGGAGGTGAGGAAGAGGAAGGTGGCGGTGGTAGTAGCGGTGATAGAAAGGGCAAAGGCATTGGGACAAAGGAGAAGAATCTCCCCCTCGAAAGGGGGGTACAGGAGTTGGGGGAGACTGAAGAGTGGTGGCAGCTGTTGAGGAGGAGACGAGGCAGAGTTCCAGCAGCATCCCCGCCCGAGCTGTGGCCCTCAGGCTACTGACGTGAGCGCCAGAACCCTGCACCTTCTCCGCTCTGGCCTCGACAGCCAGAGACAAGAAGAACCTCAGCCTAATCAGTTTGCCTCGCAGTCAGCCTCCCCATCCCGGCTCAGGAGTCCGGAGGGTCTCACCAGCCCCTCTCCCTCCTGCAGCTCCCCCTCACCTGCTTCCCCAGGGGAAGCCCGGAGGAGACAGAGGAGGCTCAGCAGCAACATGGCTGAAAACTGGATCCAGAAGCCACCACGTGTAGGAGGTGCGGGAGGTGCGGGATCTGTGAGCCGTGGGATCCTGGCCCCAACACAGTGGACTGTTTTTCTGCCCTGCCAGGCATGAGAACGGAACGATTTCACCTTTGAGCTCCGCAGCCTCCCTTTCTTCTCCCGGCTACCCGGACCTCAATGTCGTAGAAAGGGAGGGAATAGGAAGCTAGGGCATGCCTATTGGGGACCAGGTGGGAGAGCCCCACCCCTGGCCTGCCTGGGCCCCATCCTTTCCAAGGACGCTACCTCCCTCCCATAGCATATACACCAGGACAAAGCCTCCGCTTGGTGTCAGCCAAGAAAGCTGAAAGTGTTTTGCTTCAAGTCCCCTCTGCCCCCCACCCCCGCTGCCCCCTCCACCTTAACAGCGTGTGACTACACCAGGAAATAACGCAGAATTCAACCTGGAGTCTTTGACTATCAGAAGAGCTGGAATGTGTCCCAGGGAAGGAAAGGCAGCTAACCACCACGGGAAAAGCTGGCTTGTGGGGCTGCGGGGACAGACTGTTCCACCAGTAAAGCACTTGTTGGGCAATCCTGGGGACCAGAGTTCAAATCCTCAGTATCCATAGGCATGGCAATGCAAGCTCTGTAACCCCAGCCCCAGGGAGGCAGAGAGAGGCAGGTCCCGGAGGCTCACTGGCCAGCAAGTCTAACCAATGTGGGAGCTCCAGGTCAGTAGGAGACCTTGTCTGGGGGAAAAAAATAATGGCAGAGAGTTGGTGGTGGCGCATGCCTTTAATGCCAGCACTCGAATGACAGAGGCAGGTGGATCTCTGTGAGTTTGAAGCCAGCACATGCACACACACACACACACACACATGCATGGGCACAGAGGTGGAGAGGATGCGGGAAAACAGCAGAAGCAGAAGAAATAATAATGATGAACCAGATGTGATGATCCACATCTGTAATCCCAGCACTCTGACGCTGCATACTGGTTGCTCTCTGTCCACTTGACACAAACCTAGACATATCAAGGAACAGGGAATCTCAACTGAGAAAAAGAAAAAAGAAAGAAAGAAAGAAAGAAGAAAAAAACTCCAGATAAACAAACACCAAAAGTACCCACAAAAAAAACCCACAATCAATCGGCCAGTAAGCAAGCCTCTGGGCATTTTCTTTTCTTACTTATTTATGTATTCATTCATTTATGTTTTCATTTCTTCACTTTACATCTTGGTCATAGCCCCATCCCCTCACTTCCCTCCTCTCCCCTATCCCCTCCCCGAGCCCTCAGAAAAGGGAAGCCCCCCCCTTCCCATCCACCCCAGCTCATAAAGTTGCATCGGGGCTAAGCGTGTCCTCTTTCCTCCCCTGTGGCCTGGCAAGGCAGTCTCACAGAGGGAAGTAATCAAAAAGCTGACAGGAGAGTCCATGTCAGAGGCAGCCCCCGCTCCCCTTTCTAGGGGACCCACATGAAGCCTGAGCTGCCGTCGGCTACATCTGTGTAAGGAGCCTAGGTTCAGTCCACGCAAGGTCCTTGGTTGGGGCTTCAGTCTCAGCACCCTGGTTAGTTGGCTCTGTTGAACTTCTTGTGGAGCTCCTGTCCCCTTCAGGTCCTTCTATTTCCCCCCCCTCCCTGACACACACACACACACACACACACACACACACACACACACACACACACACTTTTCCACAAGACTCCCTAAGCTTTGCCCAATATTTGGCTGTGAGTCTCAGCATCTGTGCCAAGGCACTGCTGGGTGGAGCCTCTCAGAGGACAACTCTGCTAGGCTCCTGTCTGCAAGCCTAGCAGAGTATCGCTAATAGTGTCCGGGTTTGCCTCTCTCCCATGGGGTGGGTCTTGGGTTGGGTCAGGCATTGCTTGGACTCTCCCTCAATCTCTATCTGCTCTGTATTTATCCCTGCACATCTTGTAGGGCGGGGTGAATTTTGAGTCCGAAGTATGTGGGCATTTTCTTAACTGATGATGGACGTGCACAGCCCATTATAGGTATCCATTAGAGGTGCCAACTCTAAATTGGTGGTCCCGGGTGTTATAAGAAAGCAGGTTGAGCAAGGCATGAGAATGAACAGGTCAGTAAGTAGCACACCCCTCCATGGCCTCACCTAAGTTCCCGCCTCCAGATTCCTGCCCTGCGTATTGATTGGTGTCCCTCAGTGATGGAGCCCTATCTCAAAAACAAAACAAAACAAAACAAACAAAAAAACCCCAGAAACAAAAACAAAAAAACACCAGGAGTGTGGCACAGGTGTCATATTGTTAGGTGAAGGCCGGAGGATCGTCTCAGGCAAATCAGGAGTTCATAATGGAAGCCTGCCTTGCGGGATGAGGAAGGGAGAGGGGGGGGGGGGAGTGTAGGGGAAAGTACCAGGACAACCAGGGCTCTGTGACACAGAGAAACTGTCTCAAAAAAAAGAAAAAGGAAAAAGGAAAGGAGGAATAGAGAAAAGGACAGAGTAAGGTAGGGAATGTGGAAGGAAAGCGGGGAGAAAGAAGGGAAGAAAAAAGAGAAGCATAAAGAGAAAGGGAGGGGGAAGGGGACGGGAGGAGACCCACGTGGAAGAAGTAGGTCACTGGGGTGGAGTGGATCACTGCCCATTGTCCCCAGCCCCTGTCTGTCTCTCTTCCTCAGTTTCCGGTTCTGCTTCATCGCAACATACTGCAGCGATGCTGTGAGCCCTCTGAAACAGTGAATTCAAATAAATGCTTTTCCCTTCGGCGCCTTAGCTATTTTGTCACAGCAGCACAGAGGTAACCAACACACGTGATGAGGCTTAGGAGGTCTTTGAGGCACTGGGGCATGGCCACGAGAGCAACCCCAACCTCTTCCTCTTCCTTCCACCTAGCCATGAAGTAAGGCAGCGGCTTCCGCTTCCTTTTCCCTCTGAGATGCCCCACCTCAGCTCTGCTGCAGGCGCTTCTGTCAAGACAGTGAGCGTGCGTGTGTGTGGAGGCCAGAGGGACAGCCTGTGGGAGTCCGTTCTCGCCTCCTACCATGAAGGTCCCGGGGATCAAACTCAGCTTGTCAGGTTTGGTGGGCAAGTGTCTGTTTTTACCCCATGCCTACCATAGGTTTAGAGAGGAAACTGCTTCTACCAGGTCCAGGCCACATTCCTGGATGTAGCACAGGCTGCTATTAGGGTCTACCTCTTGTTCCAGGCAGCACATGAGGATACGTTCCCTGTTTTCCAGCCCTATGGAAGGGGAAGAGCCAAGCACTCAGGCACAAACATGCTGGACTCTGCTTCCTTATTTCAACAATTACTAGTGATTATGGTCTGTCCTGGGGCTGGAGAGATGGTTCAGTGATTAAGAGCCCCTGCTGTTTTTTCAGAGGACCTGAGTTCAGTTCCCAGCACCCAGGTAAGGTGGGTCAGAACCACCTGTAACCCCAGCTTTGAGGAATCTGGCTCCCCCTTCTGGCCTCTGTAGATATTACACACACACACACACACACACACACACACACACACACACAAATAGAAAAGTATTTAAAGCTGGGCACAGTGGCCCACACCTGTAATCCCAGCATTATGCAAGGCAGGGGGAGGTGGATCTCTGTGAGTTTGATGCCAACCTGGTGAGTCCAGGACAGCCAGGGATACACAGAGAAACCCTGTCTTGGAAAACAACAACAAAACAAACAAACAAAACCAAAACAAACAAACAAAAACATAAAACAAGTGCTTGCCCCCAAGACTGACAACCTGAGCTCCGTTTCTGAAGGCCACAAAATGGAAGACAGGGAAGACCCTGAAAGCTACCCTCTGGCCAATATATGAATGTCACCACACACGTGTGCCTTCCTAACACACAATTAAAAAAAAAAAAAAGTCTACCTGCCTCCTTAGTAATCAGTCTAATAAAAAGTAATAAAAACGGTATGTGAAGGGGTGTGTGTGTGTTTGCAAGTGAACACAAGTTCCCCCAGAATCAGAAGAGAACATTGGCTCCCCCAGAGGTGGAGTGAGAGGTGCTGGTGAGCTGTCCAGTATGGGTGCTGAGAAGAAAATTTAGGGCCTCTGCTAGAGCAGGACCCACTCTGAACCACTTAACCATCTCTCTAGTCCCTCAGATAGAATTTTAAAGGCTAGATAGCTCAGTTGGTAAAGTACTGGCCTTGCTGTGAGAGTTGGAATTATCAGTCAGGAAGTGTCAGGTTATGTTACGCTAACAAACAGCCCCCTCTATATTCATTGTTTTACAACTACAAATGCTTGTCATCCATGCTACTCAACCCAGTGTCTGTCCCCTCCCCCAGACCACCTTCACTCAGGGACCTAGGATAACGGAGAAAGCTCCGTTTGAGAGACAGACACTGTCATCTATCTCACAGCAGATGGCAAAAACCCTACCCTAATTTCCTTTCTGTGGCTATGATAAAATAGCTCGACAGAGGGCTGGAGAGGCAGCTCAGCGGTTAGGAGCACTGGCTGCTCTTCCAGAGGACCTGGGTTCAGTTCCCAGTACCCACAGGGCAGTTTACAACTGCCTGTAACTCCAGTTCCAGGGGATCCGACATCTTCACACAGACACACATACAGACAAAAATGCTGATGCACATTAAATAAACAAACAAATAAACCAATACATAAAATTTGGTATGAAAAATGGGGCACGGAAAAAGTAACTTAGGGGAGAAAGTAGTTTGTCACAATTCCATGTGAAGAATTCCGTCGTGGTGGGGAAGTCAAGGCAGGAACTCGAAGCAGCCAGTTGCATCAGATCCACACTCAAGAGCAGAGAGAGGTAAACGTTTGCATGCTCGTGCGTGCTCAGATTGATGTCTCTACTCTTATATGGTTGAGGATGCTCTACCAAGGGAATTGTGCTGCCCATGGTGGACAGACTCTTTCCACACCAATTAACATAAGAAACAGCCCACAGGCCAACACAAATCAGATAATCTCTCATTAAAGGTCTCCTCCTAGGTGATTCAAGACTGCGTTAAGTTGATCATAAAAGCTAACCATTAAGCCTCACATAGGAGCACACTCCTGTAATCCCAGCACTTGGGGGTGGGGGGAGGCAGAGGCGGGTGGATCTCTGTGAGTTCAAGGCCAGCCTGGTCTACAAAGCGAGTCCAGCATGGCCAAGGCTACACAAAGAGACCCTGCCTGGAAAAACACAAAACAAGACAAAGCAAAGCCAACCATTCTGATCAACATCTTGCTTTCCTAAAGGTTGTTTACAGTGGTGTCCATCCTATGTTCTGACGGCTAAAAGAAGTGTGCTTTTCCTGGAATGGACAGGATGAGGATATGAAAGATCTCAGGGAGAGGCACTGAGTCAAATGCCAACTCTGATATCAGCGGGGCAGGGACATATAATTTGGTCCAGAGGGACAAAGCAAATATTCCTGATAAGTAGCACAATATACCACAGATGGGGTTCCTGGAGCGATTGTGGCTTCTAGTGATCATGATTCTGATAGTGGGGGCTGGGGAGGCTGATCAGTGGGTGAAGGGCAAGCGCAAGGGCCAGAGTTCACCCCGCAGAGCACATTAAACAACCCCAGGTGCAGTGGTGCACACTTACATCCCCAGGCCTGGGGAGGTAGAGATGGGAGGAGCCCAAGGGCCAGTGGAGCCTACCTGGCAAACTCCAGGTTCAACGAGGGGCCCTGCCTCAAAAAGAAAGGTAGTTCTGGGGTGATTAAAGCACTTGCCCTCCAAGTGTGAGAACTAGGGTTTGGATCTCTAGAAATATATGTAAATTTCAGGCCAGAAGGGGCACCTCTAATGCCAACCCTGGAGGTGGAGAACAAGGAATTTCCAAGAACAAGCCATCGAGCAGGACTGGCCATGTTAGGGAGCCTCTGGGTTTGATTAAAAGACCCTGCCTCGTTGAATACAACAGAAGAGCAGTTGTGGATGAAACCAGACACCAACCTCGGGCCTACACACACACACACACACACACACACACACACACACTGGTGGGTAAAAGCAAATCAGTAGACAGTACCTAAAAGAGAGTAAGAGTTAAGGTTGTTTTCTGGCCTCCACACCCACACACCTGTGCACACACACAGCCTGTGCATATCAACTACTTAAGAGGTAAAAACTTTTAATTCTTACACTGGCAGGTGGAACGGAGTCTATGGTAAGCTTTGTCAGAGCTGTACAAATGGAGGATAGTCCCTGTTGTGGAAAACTCCCTTTCGGGAACTTGGGGCAACCTTGTTAGTCAAGGGTGTTGGTGAAGTCCCTGGGGTGATAAAGGAGCATTCCTTCTTTGTGCTGGAGCGTTTCTCCATTGTGGTCACGTTGGAAGAGGGAGATTCCTCTTTGGACTGGGCGAGTTTGGCAAGCTCTACTTTCATTTCTGATTCTGTGATTTTAAAAAAAAAATAGCCCAGGGAAAAGAAACTTAGGAGGGAAAGGAGTTTGTATGGCTCACAGTTCCGTGTCACAGTCTGTCCCTGTGGAGAAGTTAAGGCATGATCTTGAGACAGATAGTGACATCACGTTTGCAGTCAAGAGCAAAGAGAAGGGCTGGAGAGATGGCTCAGAGGTTAAGAGCACTGGCTGCTCTTCCAAAGGTCCTGAGTTCAATTCCCAGCAACCACATGGTGGCTCACGACCATCCATAATGTGATCTGATGCCCTCTTCTGGCTTGCAGGTGTACATGCAAAAAGAGCACTCACATAAAATAAATGAATCTTTTAAAAAAGAGAGAGAGAGAGAGAGAGAGAGAGAGAGCAGAAAGAAATAGATAAAAGCATTAAATTGCCTGCTTGGTTGTTCTCAACGTTCTTGATTTCATCACAGTTCAGGAACCCCTGCCTAGGGAATGGTTCCACCCACAGTGGGCTGGATCTTTCCACATCAATCAACTTAGGACAATCTCCCACAGGCCAACCCAATGCAGACTATCCCCTATTGGGACCCTTCTTCCAAGTGATTCTAGGCTGTGTGAAGTTGACAATTAACATTGTCACGGCGCTCATGGGAGTATCATAGGAGCTTCCATCAATGGGAAGGAGCTCCTCTTGCTCATGTGAGAAACACACGGATGGTCACAACTTACGTTTCTCTAGGGTCATTTTTGTGACCACAGTAGAAAGTATTTGAGTTGAGTACAAGATGATAGAGTAATAAAAATAAATAAATAAGCTCTTTCCTTTCTGCCGCCGCCATGCCATCCAGACTGAGGAAGACCCAAAAAAACTCCAGGGCCATGTAAGCCACGGGCATGGCCGCATCGGTAAGCACCGCAAGCACCCCGGGGGCCTCGGGAATGCTGGAGGCATGCACCACCACAGGATCAACTTTGACAAATATCACCCAGGTTACTTTGGGAAAGTGGGTATGAGGCATTACCACTTAAAGAGGAACCAGAGCTTCTGCCCAACCTGGATAAGCTGTGGACACTGGTCAGTGAGCAGACACGGGTCAGTGCTGCAAAAAAACAAGACCGGAGTTGCTCCCATCATTGATGGTGTGCGATCGGGTTACTACAGAGTTCTGGGGAAGGGCAAGCTCCCTCAGCAGCTAGTCATGGTGAAGGCCAAATTCTTTAGCAGAAGAGCTGAAGAGAAGATTAAGGGTATTGGAGGTGCCTGTGTCCTGGGGGCTTAAAGCTGCCTGGGGGGAGGGGTTAATTAAATGCTAACATTTTCCATGTGGTCTGAGTAATTCCTTCAGTGACATCTCTATGTATCCTTGTCTATATGCTGGGAACCTGCCTAACAATCTAAGATGTGAGGAGGTCTGTAATAGATGTTGCCCAACCTTACACGACTATAAATTCACGGGTTCCTGTGTTTAAAAAAATAAATAAATAAATAAATAAAATTAAAGTTGGTAGAATAAAAATCACCAGTATATTTCATTTTGTTTGTTGTCTGACTTTTATTCTATCCACTGCGGGCTTCCTACCACAGCCTGTGTATGGAGATCAGAGGACAACTTGCGAGAATATTCTCCTGTGGGTCCCAGGAATCAAACACAGGTCACTGGGCTTGGTGGCAAGCATCTTTACCCACCCACCCTTCTAGTCGGTTCTTATTGGAGCTTTGAGACAGGGTTTTGTGTAGCCCAGGCTGGCCTCGAACATGTCATATAGACAAGACTGGTCCTGAACTACTCTGATCATCCTGTGTCCCAAGTGTTAGGATGACAACTATACACCGCTGGGCCCAGCTTTCAACACCTCTTTTCTAAAATTGCAAGTGTTTGTTTGTTTGGAGGGGCTAAGCCACAGCTTACACGTGAAGGTCAGAGGACCACATGAGAAGGCCAATTACCCTCTTCCACAATGTGGGTCTTAGCGCTCAGCCCTGGTGGCAAGCACCTTTAACAGCGGCCTTTTAATATTGTCTTTGTTTCTTTGTTTGCTTGTTTCTTTGTCTTGAGACAGGGTCTCTCTATGCAACCCTAGCTGTCCTGGAACTCCTTAAGTAAATCAGCCCGGCCTTGAACTCACAGAGATCTGTCTTCCCCTGCCTCCCAAAGCTGGGATTAAAAGGTGTATGCTATCACGCATGGCTTTCTCAACATCTTAAAATGAAGCATTAAAGCAATATTGAGAAGCCAGGTGTGGTGGTGCACACCTTAATCCCAGCGCTCGATGAGCAGAGGCAGGTGGAGCTCTGTGAACTGGAGGACAGCCTGGTCTACACAGAAAGTTCCAGGCCAGCCAGGGTTACACAGTGAGACCCTGTCTCAAAAAAAACAAAAAACAAAAAACAAACAAACAAACAAAACCAAAAAAGCCATCCTGAGAATAAAGATACATTTGCAGAGCCCATTTACATAATTTCATTTTTTTGTTTCCCTCTCTCTCTCTCTCTCTCTCTCTGTGTGTGTGTGTGTGTGTGTGTGTGTGTGTGTGTGTGTGTGTGTAGCAAAGCAAAAATATATTTATGGAGGAAAAATTAGAAAAAACTCCAGTAGAGAATAGGCAGGGCTCTGATGGATGAACATCCTGCATGTGTGTGTGAGATATATACATATGATATTTAATACATACCAGGCTACTGAGTGATATATATGAGAGAGAGAGAAATATCTCGCCTAAAATTTAATACTTTTTTTTTTATTTAAAAAACCAGCCAGCCAGCCAGTAGTATTTTGTGCATGTTTCTTAACACTGAATATAAAATCAAGTGCTTAACCAGTAGCCCAAGGCCAGCTTCCATTGGCCATATGACTTCAGGCATAATCTATCATTGCTGATTCTGGTAAGAATTAATAACCTCATAAAGTTAAGCACAGAGCTTATCC
>NC_140498.1:71977956-72042956 GCF_964271855.1 Acomys minous | reverse complement strand
ATCCGTTCCTGCCTGGCAGAGCACAGCTGTTGATTTGGGCATCACTTGCCAACCATTTTGTCTGCTACCCCTGACCATGGTCAAGGCTATGGACATCTCATATGTGTTGCTCAAGTAGATGTGATGGCGGGGAGAGAGGGGAGAGAGCAGAGAATTGTCTAAGCAACTGCAAAGTAGAGCCAGAACAGGATGGCGTTCCCTTAGTCAGTTGAGTGGTCCACGCTGTAACCCTAGCGCTTTCTCGAAGTGGAGGCAGGGATGATCAGGAATTCAAGGCCACCCTCGGCTACGAGGCTTGAGCTACAGGAAGCCATGCATCCAGAACAAAGAAAGCAATCCCAGCCCGCACCCCCCCCCAAAAAAAAACTGGATGGAAGAGCAAGACTCAGGCCTCTTAAGCGTCCCTGCCTTGCTCCTTGCTCCCATCCAGGCTCCCCTAGGCCCTGGGCACTGTGACAAGGTTTCTGTTTACAGTTTAGCTGTGCATCCTGGGTGTGTGCTTGGGAAGAGCTAAAAAGAGGTCACACTGAAGCGTTTTCCAGGGTCGACAGCCGAGGAGCTGCTCCAGGCGTGGCCTGCAGGTATCAGCGGGCCAACTAGGAGCCACATCAGAAGCTTAGGTTGCCTAACTGACTTTGGCTGAGGCTCTAGGGACATCCAGTAGGCACACACGGAGCGGCACGGGAAGGGAAGGGACCTGCTTGAAATCTCCTTGCCTTGATTTGGGGGAGCATGCAAAGTTGGCCATGTGGCCAGGTATCCTGGGGCCAGCTGGAGCCCCTAGCTTAGCGTGTCTTTGATGTTGGGGATACCGAGGTGGGGTGATGAGTTGCCCAGACCCATTCCTAGTTCCATACTAAGATTAGGATGTTGAGGTCTCTTTTGCCAACAAACCCCTTCATGGACCACGCCACTAAATACCACCTCATTTCATCCTTACTCAGACCATTGCTGTAAATGAAAGAAGGAGACGCCTAGAAGATTTTTTAAATTGGCTAAACCCCGAAGGAAGCAGGGAGCCTTTTGTGCTAACACTGGATGATCTTGGTGTCAGCCTAGCTGCGGTCCACAAAATTCTTTGAAGAAACAGACTTAGAAGAGATTCAAGCTCACAGCTACAACCAGAGATAGCAACTGACCCGCCCCTCCCCCACCCCCACCCCCCCACTCCCCCACCTACCCCCACCCCCCCCCACCCCCCACCCCCGGCCCAGAGATGGGATTACATACTTCCCTGAGCAAATGGCGGAAAAAAGAGAAAAAAGAAAGTTAAAACATTGGGACGTTAGACCCCCTTATGTTAACTAGGATCCCCACCTGCTTGGGAGGTATTGTGAGGGAAGAATACATAAGAAACCCACCACATCAACGCCTGGGGTCGCTTCCTGAGACCTTTGATTTGGGGATCAGGCTCGGTCCAGCCCAGGCTGAATTAAAGATTCCTCTTGTATTTACAGCAGTTTTGAGTCTTTCTGGCTCTTTTTTGGGATCAATCTGGGCACAGCATACGTAGCCTCTGTTTACCACGGCAATGGAATAGGCAGGAAGGCAAAACAGGCGGAGGCATTACTCACAGGCATGACCCCTTACTTCCTAGCTTTCATTAGGTGGTAAGTAGAAGCCTCTGGACTTTATATGAGAACCCTAACCTTGGAGCCAGGGTGTTTAACGAGCCTTCCTCGCCTTCTGTGACTTCAGAAAAGTTACCTCCCAGGGCTGGGGAGACGCCACTGTGACTAAAGTTCTTGTTGTACAAGTGTGAGAGCCATAGTTTGTATCCTCACATCCCTGGTCAACGCTATGTGGGTGTGGTAGGCTGCCTATGATTCAAGTCTTGGGAGGCAGAGACAGGGGCTCTCCAGAGCAAGCTGCCTAGTAAAATGAGTGAACTCATATCAGTGAGCTCTGGGTTTGATGGAGTGAGAATAAGGTAGAAAACCCAAGGATTCCACATGCCCACCCACTCACATATGTTCAAACACACACAAAACATGTGATAAAACACTGACCACACCAGCATGGCGGCGCATGCCTTTAATCTCAACACTCAGGAGGCAGAGGCAGGTGGATCTCTGTGAGTTCAAGGCCAGCCTGGTCTACAAAGGGAATCCAGGACAGCCAGGACTTAAAAAGAGAAGCTCTAGCCAGGTGTGGTGGCACATGCCTTTAATCCCAGCACTTGGGAGGCAGAGGCAGGTGGATCGCTGTGAGTTCGAGGCCAGCCTGGTCTACAAAGCGAGTCCAGGACAGCCAAGGCTACACAGAGAAACGCTGTCTTGAAAAAAAAAAAAAGGTGACTTGGGTGAGGAAAGAGTTTACTTGGATTATAGGTTCTATCCATCTAGGGAAACTGAGGCAGGATCCTGGAGACAGAAACTGAAACACAAATCATGGAGGAACAGTGCCTACTGGCTTGCTGTCTTAGCTTCTTCAGCCTGCTTTCCTATACAACCCAGGCCCATCTATTCAAGGATGGCACCACTCACAGTGGGCTGCCCCTTCCTACATCAGTCGGCCATTAAGAAAATACCACCACAGACATGCCCTGAGCCAATCCCACGTAGACACTTCCTCTGCTGAGTTCCCCACATCCCCGATGTGTCTAAGTTCGTGTCAAGTTGACAAAAAATTATGGCGGTTCCCTTTTCTCCTTTTGACTCTACCTATGTATTTCTCTACTTCTCTAGTTCTCTTGAGCCCCAGTTGGGGGCTCACAGTGTCGAACTTGTGGGTGACGAGTGTCTTCAGCATTTTAGGGAAGGATGTGGGCACAGGCTATCCAGTTCTGGAGGGAGAACCAGGGATAACTTAGCATTTTCCAAGGGCCCTTCCTCATTTCCTAGAACCCCCATGGCTAGCTTTCACCGTCAACCTGACACAACCTGAAGTGACCTGGGAAAAGAGTCTCATGAAGGATTACCTACATTGGGTTGGCCAGCCTCTCTGGGAGACTGGTCTTATGTTAATTGATGTGGAAAGTCTTAGCCCACTGTGGGCAGCACTATTCCCTAGGCAGGGGACCCTGAGCTGTCTAAGAGTGGAGAAATCTAGCCGAGCAAACAAATGAACATGCACGCACCCATTTATCTCTGCCCTTGACTATGGGTGTGATGTGGCTAGTTGTCTCAGCCCCTGCTCCTGTGACAATCCCACAGTCATGGATGGTTACCTGAAACTCGTAAAGCTAAAAATAAACCCTTTTCTATTAAGCTGTGCCCCCCCACACACACACACTTAGGCTCATTTTATCATAGCAACAGGAACGAAATCAGGATGAGATTCCAAAACAAAGACTCCTTCTTCCAGACCCTTGTCTGGAGGAGGTAGGGACAGAAGGGAGAACATGAGGACCACGGGAGCCCTGGAAAGGGAGGAAGGTAAGAGGAGTTTAGGTCTTAACTATCATAAGTACTTGCAGCCCCGCTCTCCACCACTCCAACTTGCCAAACCTTCCCTCCCATCCCAACTCATTCAGAAGCTGCAGGAGCTCAGCAACAACAGTGAGGGGCAGGTGGTCCCCAGTGAGAATGTATATACTACTTCCTCTCTAGGAAAGGTATCAGCAGAACCAGGGAAGATCAACTTTACTGGGAAGGTCTGGTCCGTGGAGAAGTAGGGGCTACAGCAGGGGATAGGCTTGCTCAGTCACTGAGGGCCATCTGAGTCTGTGTGGAAATCCTTCTTTTAATTCAATCCTCCTGGGTACAATGACAAATATCTACAGTCACTGGAGTTATTACTCAAAGGTAAAGCACCTGCCCAGCATGCAACAAGCCTGATGACCTGAGATACCATCTCCTGAACCCACACAGTAGAAAGAGAGAAGTCACTCCCCAAAAGTTAGCCTCTGACTACCCACACACCATGACATGGAACACTCGTGAACACACACACACACACACACACACACACACACACACACACACACACCACGAGGGAGGCAGTAAATAAATGCCAAAATAAAATATTCTAAATAAAATTAAAAGATATTTCAAAGTGATATTCTCATCATTATATAAAGAATAGTTCTCCTTAGTCATCTGGGTTTCTAAAGTTTAATCCAAGGCTAAAGCTCCTCCTGAAGTAATAAGACATTGTCTTCCTTGACTTCCCCTGTGCTGGGCAGGGATAGAACCCAGCATTTTCCACGTCCCAGGCCAGCACCCTCTGAGACATGTGCATTGCCCCTGACTGGGGGATTCTAGGCAGGTGCTCTACCACTGAGCCACACCCTAGCCCCTCACTGGGGGATTCAAGGCAGGGGCTCTACCACTGAGCCACACCCCAGCCCCTCACTAGGGGATTCTAGGCAGCTGCTCTACCACTGAGCCACACCCCAGCCCCTCACTGGGGGATTCTAGGCAGCTGCTCTACCACTGAGCCACACCCCAGCCCCTCACTGGGGGATTTTAGGCAGGTGCTCTACCACTGAGCCACACCCCAGCCCCTCACTGGAGGATTCTAGGCAGGTGCTCTACCACTGAGCCACACTCCAGCCCCTCACTGGGGGATTCTAGGCAGGTGCTCTACCACTGAGCCACACTCCCAGCCCCTCACTGGGGGATTCTAGGCAGGTGCTCTACCACTGAGCCACATCCCAGCCCCTCACTGGGGGATTCTAGGCGGGTGCTCTATCACTGAGCCACGCCCCAGCCCCTCACTGGGGGATTCTAGGTGGGTGCTCTACCACTGAGCCACACTCCAGCCCCTCACTGGGGGATTCTAGGCAGGGGCTCTACCACTGAGCCACACCCCCAGCCCCTCACTGGGGGATTCTAGGTGGGTGCTCTACCACTGAGCCACACCCCAGCCCCTCACTGGGGGATTCTAGGCGGGTGATCTACCACTGAGCCACACCCCAGCCCCTCACTGGGGGATTCTAGGCAGGAGCTCTACCACTGAGCTACACCCTCAGCCCCTCACTGGGGGATTCTAGGTGGGTGCTCTACCACTGAGCCACACCCCAGCCCCTCACTGGGGGATTCTAGGCAGGGGCTCTACCACTGAGCCACACTCCAGCCCCTCACTGGGGGATTCTAGGCAGGGGCTTTACCACTGAGCCACACTCCAGCCCCTCACTGGGGTTTTCTAGGCAGGTGCTACTCCGCAGATAAGTGCTCCTAGCCTTGAATTTTAGAACAACCTGTAGTAAGGAACATAGGAAACAATGGGCAGAGAAAGAAATGTCCCTTGCCTGGCCTCAGGTTGCTCACTCTGTAGAGCCACAGCCTAGATTCATGGGAGTCACTCAGTGGCTGCCTAGGACATCCCCAAACTTGAGCAAAGAACAATGAAGTCAGCTGGAACTCATCCCTTTTACGCTGCACTGGACTTATCTAAGTCAGAACCTACTATCCCCAAAAGAGAACTTCTCTGTGTAGGACTCCTTGCCCTTAAACACCTCTTCTGCTCCACAATGCCCTTAAGGACCTCCATTTTGGAGGTTCCTTCTTTGATAGGCTCAAAAGTCTCAATAGCGCCCTCCAGCGGGCGTTACTGATGGTCCTCTTCCAAGAGGACCATAGATCTCAAACAGCGCCCTCCAGCGGGCGTTACTGGTGGTCCTCTTCCAGGAGGACCATAGATCTCAAACAGCGCCCTCCAGTGGCATGAGAACCCACCTAAATCCCAAAGCATCAACTAGGGGGAAGGGACCACAGGTTACAAACTTGAAGCGGGAATTCTGTGAAAGAACTGGGGGCATCTTTCAAATCTGAAGATTTCGGATGTGTTTCAGACCTGAGGTGGCAGAGACAACAGGATGTGTCATGGCATTTAGCAGATAGGTACTGTGCCCAAGTAACTGTTCTCCCTTCTTCCTGTTATTAAGACAGCCAAGGGTAACAAGATGGCTCAGTGGGTAAAGGGACTTGCCAGCAAGACCCTCTGTTCTATCTGCAGGGCACATGTGGTAGAAGGAGAATGCTAATTCCCACAAAGTGTCTTCTGACCTCTACACACTTACACATAAGATAAATAAATATGTAATTAAAATGTTTTAAATACGGTCAAATTTTAGAACAATCCAGACATCCAAACAAAGTCAACACATTTGGGCCTCTGTCATAGCAACTATCGCCTCAGAATTACACTTTGGCCAGCAGTATGGAAACTCAGTATCTGTGTGTTCAATTTCCAGGAAATGGCCTTCCATGGAGCAGGAATGTCACTCAAGGTTATAGCCATCCTGTTTTGGGGAAATACAGATGTGATGGCTGATATTTCAGTAACCTTATTACAACCATGCATTGGAAGTTGCCTGCTGAAGATGGTAAGGCAAGATACTGAGAAAGGGACCACAAAGTTCCATGTAAAAGCAACTAGTCCCTGATGTCCCTGATGCAAAGTGCAATGCGCCAACCTTACATGGCTCTCTTCTTTTCCTCCTCCTCCTCCTCCTCCTCCTCCTCCTCCTTCTTCTTCCTTCTCCTCCTCCTCCATCTCTTCCACCTATTTATGGAGGGTAGGGTATATGCCATGGTGCACATGCAAAGGTCAGCACAGGACACCTTTCAGGTCCTTTGCTCTCTCTCCTTCCAGCCTGTGGGTCCTGGGGCTGGAATTTACTTTATGGTGTTTGGTGCCAAGTACCTCGGCTCTCTGGGTCATCTCGCCACCTTTTCCCGTCCTTTTGCCTACTAAGCTGTCTAATCTATTATGGTTTTATGATAACCGTGAGGCCCATGGATGGCTTATTCCTGTTCAAGGATCTGTTCTTCAGGGCAACAAACCCATAATTACAAAGGTCAAGAGAGAAACTGCCCGGCATTACTTGTTTGGGAACAATGGGACAAAGGAACAAGATCCCATCACTAACAGGGCCTCTTTATGGGCTAAAAGTCCCTGAGCTTCAAGACTGGACAGGCCTGGGCTCATTCACTCTCCATTTCCCTCCATGGTTTTAATAATCTAGTATTACGACGCTCAGAAACCGCTTCAGACTCTTTTCTCTCCGACAGTAACAGTTATATACCTTTTTCTGTGCCTCTTTCCAGAGAGACCAGGAAAGATGATCAAGGGCTGATTCCAGCCCAGTCTTCAAGACCCGAGTGGCAACCTCTGGCGCCACCTGGCGATAGTGTCACGAGTCAAGTACGGACCCGTAGCGGGTGAGCTGGCCTGCAGATAAGTTTCCCGGCATGCAGTGGCCAGGTTCTCTAGAGA
The DNA here is from genome assembly GCF_964271855.1 of Acomys minous. Lineage (NCBI taxonomy): Eukaryota > Metazoa > Chordata > Mammalia > Rodentia > Muridae > Acomys > Acomys minous. Next base: position 72,035,792 of record NC_140498.1, on the reverse strand, counting down.
CAGGATGGTTGGGGCCGGGGTGGGGGGAGGGCGTGGGGGCTGGGGAGATGCACCCGGGGTGGGGGTGGGGGGGGATGTCGCTGTTTGGAGAGATGAAAATCGCACATCTGGGCGGGGCTTGACTCTGCGCTGATGTTCCCTGGGCCAACCTTCTGCAAGACAGGCGCGCCCTTGCTCTGAAGAGGTGACCGATGCGTGGATGGGGCTCCAGGGAAAGGGAATGGCGGCCACAGAGAGCATGCGTGCGCGTGTCCCACCCCCACCGCTCCACGCAGCGCCCCGCACCGCGCGCACGCACGTCCCCACGCTCGCTCGTGCAGGCCAGTCACCCACGCAGCAGCAGCAGCAGCAGCAGCCGCAGCAGCAGCCACAGCAGCAAGCAGGCTCCCAGAGCCAGATGCCCCCACCCACCCGGTGAATCAGCTGTCCCTCTCACGTAGTGATCGCGAGTGGGCACAAAATTGTACAGTTCCCACCATCACTCGGGTGCTGATAGGTGGGAGACTCCCTAGTAGGCTGGGCATGTGGTCTGTGGGACTCTTGAACAGGCTAGGGGCTCCAAAGGCAGGCCGCTCCCACCTGCTAGGCAGAGCGACCAATGAAAGCTTGGCCTGGTGATGTCATGGCCTGGCTGGACCCTTGTGATGACAGCCGGAGGTCACCGGTCAGGGGAATTGCTTAAGCCCACCCTTGGGGGTTCCAGAAGTTTCCACTGCTGGAGCGGAGTGCAGCCTCTCCCCGCAGCCTTCTGCGTGCCACTATGTGACCTGCTTTCTCAGCTGTCCCCGCATCACCCCTCCTTGTCCTTGGGGGTCTCTTCCTATGAGGAAGAGCTTATGTTTCTGTATCTGTTCCCACAGGTGTCCACAGAGATGTCCCACGTCATCTTTTCTACCAGTGCCAGCTGAGGGGGTCCTCAGCCAGGCTTTCAAATGTCGCTTCTCCTAAGCCACCCCCCTTGCTATGTCGTGGTTACAGATGCGCAAGTATTAGGCCTCTAATCTTTCTGGATTAGAGCTGTCAGTATGTCTTTCTGTCCATGGAAGTCGGTACGTCTGTGACTTGTCACCGCAGGAGACTGTCGCCTGCGGGAGCGGTGTCTGGTGTCTCCGCAGGCTGCCGTCCGTCAGTCACGTGGGTGTCTGCCCCGCCGCTGCGGGTCTGCGGGTCTGTCGGTCTGTCTGAGTCTACCATTGGAGTGTGTCTGGGTCCCCGCTCCCCCGGGGTCTCGGGGCTTGAAGGGAGGGAGAAGGAGGGGAGGTGGCAGCCCGGGGAAGCGGGGAGGGGCGGGGGCGGAGACAGTGGGCGGGCGGGGGCGCCGTGCGGCCCGGAGGGGTGTGTGCGGGGGGCCGGAGGCGGCTGTCACTGTCGGCTCTGCCTGCGCCGGGGAACATTGGCCGCCTCCAGCTCCCGGCGCGGCCCGACCCGGCCCGGCTTGGCCGCCTCAGGTGAGTCTCCCAACCCACCCGGGACCTTCCACCGGCTGGGGACCAATACGCATCCAGGGGGATCCGTGCTATCCTGGAAGGATCGAAGACCCCAAAACAGAGCTCCTACTGCACCTCCTGACCCCAGGGCCTGCCCAGAGAACCCCACTTCTCCCCCCCCCCCACACACACACACACTACCTAGCACTCCTCTGGAAACTCCCGCTAGCCGCTACATACTTACGGAAGATGCTTGCTGGGCCAGCCGCTGCCTCTGCATCCCCTTCCAGCAGGGACTCCCCCTGAACGCCCCTTCCCCACTCTCCTCAAAGTCTGGGGACATTGGAAGACGCCCCCTGTTTGGGGCGGAGCCCAAACTGCGCAGGTTACTGACATCCCGACTGCACCATCCCCATCCCGAGGACTGCGACCCCAGAGTGTCCCTACCCAGCTGAGCCCCTTGCCAGCTCCAGGACCCCCTCCTGCGGAGACTCCGTCTCTTTTTCTTTTCTTTTCTTTTCTTTTTTCTTTCTTTCTTTCTTTTTCTAAAGGGTGGCTCAGCGGAAGCCCCGAGTTATAATTAGCCCCACTCGGGTTTCCTGGTTAATCTCCAACAACGCCACTATCCCCAGATCCAGGCGACCAGGGCTGACTGGGTGATGGGTGAGCGCCCGGAGGGGGTAGTTCCGACCCGGGGAATTTTGATCTCTTGGCTGGAGATGCCGGAACTACAGCAGCTGTTGCCCCCAAAATAGCGCCCCTGCCTTTGCAGCGGGGATCTCCGGAGCTCCGGGAACACAGGCGTCCTGGCTTGTCCTTCAGTCCCCTCTGCGATGCTCACGATCCTCCAGATTCCCCCCCCCCTCCCTACCCTCCCCCCGCCCCCCCCCATCAAGGCTCGGGTGGGGAGCTCTGGCCTCTTCTTGGTCTCTACTGCTCCCGGTTGGCAGCAGCGGGCACTGCAATATGGGAATATATAAAGGCTAGAGTCCTGGGAAGCTCTTCAAGGGGCTAGCGAACCACTTGGCTGGAATCAGGCGAGAGGGGTGCGGCTGATGAGAAACAACCGGGTACCAACCGGCTGTACCAGGAAGATGAGGCGGAGCAGGGTGGGGCAAGGTGTGGATGGGACAAGATTTGGGATGCCTTCAGGACCTGGCACTCCTAATACCGTGAATGCCCAACCCACTCCCGTCCCCCACCACCACCACCACCACCACCCCGCCCCGCCAAGGCTTTAACCAACCCAGGAGAGAATTGGACCATGCTTTCTTACCATAACTTGCAAGATCCTGAAGGACCCCACCCATCTTTGAGGGCTCCACCCCTGTCCTGGAGCCTGTACACGGACTGTATGTGAGGGGTCTTAGCCCAAGCCACAGGGAGAGGAAGTATGGGAGGCCTTGGGACTTGCTGGGCAGAGAGGAGAGTATGCTTTAACTAGTCTTATCTCAGTTGGCTGCACTTGTTGTGGTCTGGGTGTGAGCATGTGTCTGGTCTTGTGTGTCCCTCCGGTTTGACTCCGTTTCTACCCTCCCTCCCCTTGCCCATGGGGCCCCACCTCCTCTGCAACTCCTTGATAACCCTTGGGCGAGACTGTTGTTAATGTGTGTGTGTGTGTGTGTGTGTGTGTGTGTGTGTGTGTGTGTGTCTGAGCTGCCGCCAATCTTTCACCCTTTACCTTTCTTTCTCCCAGCAGACGTCAGCCTGTCCCGGCAGCCATGTGGCTTCCCCGGTATCCCCTGCACACACCCTCCCTGGCTTCTCCACTCCTCGTCCTCTTCCTCTCCCTCCTGGGAGGAGGGGCAGGGGCTGAGGGCCGGGAAGACCCACAGCTGCTGGTGAGGGTTCGAGGGGGCCAGCTGAGGGGCATCCGCCTGAAGGCCCCTGGGGGCCCAGTCTCAGCTTTTCTGGGCATCCCCTTCGCCGAGCCACCTGTGGGTTCGCGTAGATTCATGCCGCCAGAGCCCAAGCGGCCCTGGTCAGGGGTGTTAGATGCTACCACATTTCAAAATGTCTGCTACCAATATGTTGACACCCTGTACCCTGGGTTTGAGGGTACTGAGATGTGGAACCCCAACCGAGAGCTGAGTGAAGACTGCCTGTATCTTAATGTGTGGACACCATACCCCAGGCCTACCTCTCCCGTACCTGTCCTCATCTGGATTTATGGGGGTGGTTTCTACAGTGGAGCATCCTCTTTGGACGTGTATGATGGCCGGTTCCTGACCCAGGTGGAGGGGATCGTGGTGTTATCTATGAACTACCGAGTGGGAACCTTTGGCTTCTTGGCCCTGCCAGGAAGCAGAGAAGCCCCTGGAAATGTAGGCCTGCTGGATCAACGGCTTGCCTTGCAGTGGGTGCAAGAAAACATCGCAGCCTTTGGGGGAGACCCGATGTCAGTAACTCTGTTTGGGGAGAGTGCAGGTGCAGCCTCGGTGGGCATGCACATTTTGTCCCCACCCAGCCGGAGCCTCTTCCACAGGGCTATCCTGCAGAGTGGTACACCCAATGGGCCCTGGGCCACCGTGGGTGCGGGAGAGGCCAGGCGCAGGGCCACGCTGCTGGCCCGCCTTGTGGGCTGTCCCCCAGGTGGCGCTAGCGGCAACGACACGGAGCTGATCGCCTGCCTGCGGACAAGGCCAGCTCAGGACCTGGTGGACCATGAGTGGCACGTGCTGCCCCAAGACAGTATCTTCCGATTTTCTTTCGTGCCTGTGGTGGATGGGGACTTCCTCAGTGACACGCCCGAGGCCCTCATCAATACTGGAGATTTTCAAGACCTGCAGGTGACTAAATGGCTGACAGGGGCAGACCAGAGTCTTCTAGGTTTCATCCATCCTTCCCCCTTTTCCCAGGGACCCAGGCATGAGGGCTTATTGCAGATCCACTGTTAGAGGTCCAAGTTTGTGGGTTCCAAAGGCAGCCCCTCCCTTTGGAGGGTACAGATCCCGAAGTAGTTACTGGGGGAAAAAAAAAGCTATGGGTGTATATATATATATATTTTTTTTTTTTTCTTCCTCCATGCCTTGTCCCTTCCCCACTCTCTGTTCCACATAATTCTGGCTCTGCAATGGTTCATCTCTCTGGCTATTGTTTGCTCACATGTTTCTGTCTGCCTGTCTGTCATCTCTCCATCTTTTCCCCCATCTCCAACTGTCCTCAGGTGCTGGTGGGTGTGGTGAAGGACGAGGGCTCCTACTTTCTGGTTTACGGGGTCCCAGGCTTCAGCAAAGACAATGAATCTCTCATCAGCCGGGCCCAGTTCCTGGCTGGGGTGCGGATCGGTGTACCCCAAGCAAGTGACCTGGCAGCCGAGGCTGTGGTCCTACATTATACAGACTGGCTGCATCCTGAGGACCCTGCCCACCTGAGGGATGCCATGAGTGCAGTGGTAGGCGACCACAACGTTGTGTGCCCCGTGGCCCAGCTGGCTGGGCGACTGGCCGCCCAAGGGGCCCGGGTCTATGCCTACGTCTTTGAACACCGTGCCTCCACATTGACTTGGCCCCTCTGGATGGGGGTGCCCCATGGCTATGAAATCGAGTTCATCTTTGGGCTCCCCCTGGACCCCTCGCTGAACTACACCACGGAGGAGAGAATCTTTGCTCAGCGACTTATGAAATACTGGACCAATTTTGCCCGTGCAGGGTCAGTGGTATTGGAGTGGGGATGGCCTCTGGGGATTCAGGGGAGAGGGGTGTCCGTGGATGGTAGTGGAAAAAGAGGAAACACCCACAAAGGAAAGGAGATGGAGAGGAAGTCAGAGTGATGCAGAGAACAACACAGGCAGAATGAGAAGTCCTTAAGAGACAAAAACAGAGCTAGAAACCTTTAACCTCAGCACCCAGGAGGACAGTCTGATCTCTAGAGCAAGTTCCAGACTAGCCAGGACTACATAGTTCATAGCCCTGATGGGGGCTTGGGGATAGGGTGAGTGCTGGAAGTGTGGCTCAGTGGTAGAAGGCTGAAAAGCACAAATATACAGGAGGCCACTCCCAGCACTGCAAAAGACAGGGAGGTGACTGCTAAGATGGTTCAACAGGTAAAAGGGATTGCCGTGTAAGCCTGACTTCCTGAGTTCGATCCCCGAAGCCTCCATAAAGGTGGAAGGAGAGAATCAACTTCACAGTTACCCTGACCTCCATCTCTCTCTCTCTCTCTCTCTCTCTCTCTCTCTCTCTCTCTCTCTCTCTCACACACACACACACACACACACACACAGATGGATGGAGAGAGATAAAATGATCAGACTTTGTGTTGCCCAAAGTAAAGGTGATGTTTGTAGAATCAGGGCTGCACCGACCTACACAGCCAAATGAACAATCCTACAATTTTTAGTTTAAAATAGGCCTCACTATGTGGCACCGGCTGGCCCAGAATTCTCCATGTAGGTCAGGCTGGCCTCAAACTCAGAGAAATTCACCCGCCTCTGCCTCCTAGGTGCAGGGATTAAAGCATGTGGCACCATGCCCAGCTAGAAATTATTATTATTCCTTTTTTTTTTTTTAACGAAAGGGGTAAAATAAAAATGGAACAAGAAAACAAACTGGAGGGGAGAAAGAGACAGAAAAGTCGGAGGGAAGAACCCCAGCCCCACCCCCACCCCACCCCCAGGATGGTGGGAGGTACTAAAGATGAGAAGGGGAACCTGGTGCCCCATGTCTGGAATCCTCACACTCTGGGGAAACTGAGGCAGAAGCAATGCCACATTGAGTTATGTGGGTCTCTCTCTCTCTCTCTCTCTCTCTCTCTCTCTCTCTCTCTCTCTCTCTCTGGAGGGGGGAGAGACAGAGAAGGAGGGAGGGAGGGATAGACAGACAGACAGACAGACAGACAGACAGACAGATGGATGGCTAAAGTGGGAAGGGAGAAGAGAGGTGGGGGACGAATGGGAATCTCCACGGCGTTGAAGAGCGTTCAGAGTCAGGAAGAAGACCCGCGTCTTCATTCCTTCGTTCTCTGGGCAGGCTGAGATTTCTCTTTCCTTCCTCAGGAACCCCAATGACCCTCGAGACTCCAAGTCTCCACAATGGCCACCGTACACCACTGCAGCTCAGCAATACGTGACCCTGAACTTGAAGCCCTTGGAGGTGCGGCGGGGACTTCGAGCCCAGACCTGCGCCTTCTGGAATCGCTTTCTACCCAAACTGCTCAGTGCCACCGGTAGGCGCGGTGGGTAGGGGAGCAGGAATGGGTGAGGCGGCAAGGGTTGGAAGGAGGGGGAGAGAAAAGGGTTGCAAAGACAGGGTGTAACCCCTCTCTTCTCCACCTCCCCCAGCCACGGAGGCTCCCTGCACCTGCCCAAGCCCCGCCCATGGGGAGGCTGCCCCGAGGCCCACGCCAGACTTATCCCTGTCCCTCCTGCTTTTCTTCCTTTTCCTCCTCCACCCCTGGCGTGCGTGGCTGTAACTACAGCCTCTTCCCCCTCTGTTCCTCAGAGGACACTTAACTCTAGTGTTTGGCTGGGAAGAAGGAAGGGGCCCCTCTCAGGGATACAGCGCCCCACTCCATTCTCAAGTCGAGACAAACCGGACAGACTCGGGGACCTACACGTCTTTGTTTAGACAAAACCTCAAAATCCTTTTTGTTTTTGTTTTTAATGTAAAAATTATCCTTCGGAGCTTGACCCTGACGTTGAGGGAAGGACTGGGGCTAGGCGGCGCCAGCCAATGGGGCTTGTAACCGCCAATCATTTCTGTATCTTTTCTCTTCCCTGTCAACCCATGGACACTCCTCCCGTTCCGATCCTGTCCCTCCCCTCTGTCTTCCGGTCATTTTTCTCCTCTCTCCTTCCTGCTACCCTTCTCCTCCTCCACCTCAATTCTTCGGATCATCCACTGTTGTCTTTGCACCGCCCCACCCGGCCTCCCGATATTGCCCGATCTCCACTACCCGACCTGCTCCGTTTCTTCCTCCCACTCTCGCTGGGCGCCCTGGCCACAGACACGCTGGACGAGGCGGAGCGCCAGTGGAAGGCCGAGTTCCACCGCTGGAGCTCCTACATGGTGCACTGGAAAAACCAGTTCGACCACTACAGCAAGCAGGATCGCTGCTCAGACCTGTGACCCTGGAGGGACCTCAGGTCCTGCCGCCCTGCCCGAGCCCCTAGCTGTATATATACTATTTATTTAAGGGCTGGGATATAATACAACCGAGCCCCAGGCCCTGTCCACCCTACCCTGTCTTCCTCCCACTAGGGGCTCCCCATCTTCTGCATGTTTTAGGCTGAGCTCCCCTCCCCGCGGTGCCTTCGCCCCTCTGGGCGGCCAATAAACTGTTACAGCCACTAGAGTCTGCGCGACCAGCGGGAAGTTGGGGCGGGGACCGAGTCACAGAGACGCTGGGATGAGAAGCCTCAGGATTGGTGAGCACAAATGCACCGTAACAGCAGTATCCGGCGGAAGTAGGCCCTGGGTCCGCCCCTTAGGGCAGAGCTTGCGACTGCGCAGTCAGGCAGATTTGCCGGCGTCTATCCGAAGTCGTTGCCTGTCTTCTCGTGGCATCGTCTCTTCGGCGCCCGTCTTCTGTATGGTGAGGTTTCCCCGGTTACGCGCGCCCACCCTGCCCGCAGCTAGTCCCAGAAGACACCAGGAACCAGATTTCGCCCCGCCTCGGTGACAGCCTCACTGAACGCTCTGGATCTGCTAAAGGACGTGCACCTGGGCCTGGCCCTGCCCTGCCAGGACCCCGCCCGGCTGGCCCTCCTCTCCGGCCACTACCTTTACTATCACTATGGCTGCGACGGACTGGATGACCGCGGCTGGGGATGCGGCTACCGCACCCTACAGACGCTGTGCTCCTGGCCAGGGGGCCAGTCGTCAGGCGTGCCTGGGCTGGCAGCCGTGCAAGGGGCCCTAGAGGACATGGGCGACAAGCCCCCGGGGTTCCGCAACTCCCGGAGCTGGATTGGCTGTGTAGAGGCCAGCCTGTGCCTTGAACACTTCGGAGGACCCCAGGGGCGCCTATGCCACGTGCCTCGCGGAGCTGGGCTTCAGGGAGAGCTGGAGCGGCTTTATTCACACTTCACAGAGGGCGGTGGCCCAGTAATGGTGGGAGGGGACGCAGACGCTCAGTCCAAGGCCTTGCTGGGGTTCTGTGAGGGCCCAGGTGTGGGGGCCTATGTCCTGGTGCTGGATCCACACTGCTGGGGCACTCCGAAAGACCGCAGCGAACTGCAAGCGGCTGGGTGGGTGGGCTGGCGAAAGGTAAACAGTGTCTTTGATTCCAATTCCTTCTACAACCTGTGTTTGACCAGATGTATCTGAAGCCACACACCCTGCCTGCAGTGTGGCACAGACCCACAACAGTGACTGATCGCACACAGCTAGTTACTTCTCACAGGTCCCCTGCAACATCAAAAATTTGGGCCAGGTACAAAGCTAGCCTGGTCTATACAGCAAGTACTAGGCCAGGCAGGAGTCAGCCAGAGACTGTTCTGAAAGTGGTAATAAACTGGCCTCATTCAGCTCACTGTGGCCCAGCCTGTGTTTGGGAAGGAGCAAACCACACACAGCTAAGAGGCACTACCAAAGTGCTTTTACTAGCAGGAAAAATAACGTACAAAAAAACTCTCAGTTGATGGGCTCAAGTGGTCACAGGTGTAGATGGTCGTGGGTGTGGAGGGCAAGTGGATAGCTCAAAAGAAATCAACGTCATCTGGGGCATCCAGGTCCCGATACTCTACAATGGCTCTTGGGTCTCCTCGAACCATCCTGTGAATAAAGATGTGATGTGAACAGACATCCCTGTGGTCGGAGGAGGGAGAAAAGCAAGTGTGGGCATCTCCTTCCAGACTCACCTGTTCCGAGGTTTCCCAGGGTAACCTCCTTGGCCTCGAAACGCATCGTAGTTGCCACGGCCAGCACCATACGGAGCATGGGGGTATGGAGGCCCTCCTGTGGGGACTGCAGGGCGGACAGCACCAGCTATGACAGAGACCCAGGATGAACTACACACTGACCTCAACCTCAGCCCAGCTAAGCTCTGCAGCCCCCCAGACACCCCTACATTGCCTCTCCAGACTCACCTCCATAGCCCAAGATGGGCGGCCGGGGCTGACCGTACGGCATCAAGCCCTGCGGTGTCTGGGGTGGGTAGGGAAGTCCTGGGGTCAGGCCTGGGGGGAGTACAGCACGGACAGGAGCGTGAATTACTGCGGGGGAGGAAAGGGAGGGCAAGAAAATCTACAACTAGGGCCTGAAGGCTGCTCCTCGTCAAGGAGCTCTGGCAGCCCCCATGGATCGTATCTTACTCTGGGCAGGGCCAGGTGGCTGTGCGGGCTTCATCTCGGGCAGGGCTGGGCGCTTGGCGTCCGTGAGGAAGTTGTTGAAGAAGGCCACCTCCTTCTTCACCTCTTCGATCTTCTCCGCATGCTTGTTGAAGATATGTTTGCGCACAAACTCGGGACCCTGGGTTGCAGAGGAGGAAATGAGGACAGCGCGCTGCACCCCCGCCCCCCCAGACCCCCCAGGAGCTCTCAGCCTCTCCCGTCCTTTGGGGGTCTTGCTGGCCCAAACCCGCCTCCCAATCCACCCTACCCATTCTTTTCACACCCCAAGTCACCTTGAATTTCTTGCCACTGAGAGGACATAGCCACTTATCCTTGCCCAGTTCCTGCGTGTTGGAGGTGACAAACTTCTCCACTTCCTGCTCGGGGTCTTTACGTCCCATTTTCTGGGCCTCTTCCTCCGAAAGGGACTCACGCACACTCAGCAGCGGACTCAGTTTCTCCTCAAATGTCTTCTGCCACTCCAGCACTGTGGGGATGACAAAGGCAGGCTGAGGGGAGCAGGAGGCAAGGGGTAAGAGGAGGGGACAGAAGACACAGGCTGGTCACCTGGGGGACTTGGGGGACCTGGAGTGTACCTTCTCCGTGACTGATTCGGTTGGGGGGCATGGGCCCCCGAACGTGGATTATGCCGCAGCGGTTGGGCATCTCGTCCTCATTGGGGTACTCACAAGTGTTGTAATAATCCAGAGAATGCACAATACGCAAATAGAGGAGGAGTTTATCCAAGACCTGAGGGGGTGAGACACACAGGTCACTATTCAGCCCCGCTCGCACACACGTGTGCGCACACAGTAACATGCTCCAGATGGTCAGAACTGGCACCTTAATCAGCTTCTCGTCCCTCTCCACATTGATCTCTGCTGGGTTGCCTTCCTTGGGAGGCTCCTCAGGAGGGGGTCCTCCGCTGCTCCCAAGCAGCTCCTCCTCCTCAGCACTCACTTCCTCAATCAGGTAGTCAGTGATGTTCTTTAAGATGGGGTTTTGCGAGGGCAGGCTCTAGCAAGGGCGAGATGGACAATGAGGCCGAGCAATCAGCCCGTGAACAGGTGTGAAGAGGGAGAAGCGGCACCAGAGGGCACAGCCTGTGCGCGCTACCCCTGCTGCACGCCTAAGCTCTTCCATCCACCCTAGCCCACGAATGACTACGCCACTACAAGCTGGAGGATGCCACCCAAAGGGCAAACAAGGGAGGCTGTGACCATGAAAATGAGCAGATGAGACTAGAGGTGGCACAAGGCGCCATTGGGTACACTAGAAAGAGTCCCCTGGGAGTCACTGACTGTGGGCACAGGAGGCGTCCCAGGCTCAGCTGCCCAGAGCTGGGTCCTGTCATCCAGCGTGTGGATCAGCTTGGCTGCCAGCTTGATGTCATTGCGCACTATTTGCTTGTGCTGCGTGATGCCATTGATGTTGCGGACACGACGGGTCAGATCTCTGTTCACACCAGGACTCAGTTCACACTCCCGGAGCTGTAGGGACACAATCAACAAGCTGTCCAATGAGTACCCCAGAAGCTGCGCCCCGAAAACTAGGCCCTATGGAGAACCTTGGTGGTTGCTCCAAGAATAGGGACCAAAGGGGACTGAAGCATGGTCACAGCCCCACAGCTTCTCAAACAGAAGTAAACCATGTATGTGAAGCCTCAGGGTTTAGCGGACACAGAGGAGACGGACAGCAGCGCCCAGCATTCCTGCAGCCCCATGCCCAGTGCTTACTCGGATATTTTGCAGATTCCAACATATCTCTTTAATGTTAACGCTGCGGTCAAACGTCACCCAGCCACGGCGGAAAAACCTACGGAAGAAAGCTTGTCAGCACTGTCTTAGGCTGAAGCCAGGGTGGCCGCTCACAGCCTCGGCTTTTTACACCATCCCAAGGTGTCCAGCTCCTCCTCACCTCCTCTCTGGCTGGGGCTCAGACAGTGCCACTCGCATGAAGCCTGGGTATCTTTTACAGAGCTGCAAGAATCAAGGAATGAGAAAAGCCACACGGTGACCCCACTCACCCCTTTCCCAACATCTCCATTGTTTCACAACACTAAAGAAGCAGCCTTCGTGCCCCAGCGAAAGAACCCAACCAAGAACCACAACGCACACCAAGCCAGGCCTCCAAGGGCAGGGCTCCGCAGGGACCAGGCCTCCCTATGCCAAAGGCAGCCCACCACATGAAGGATCTGGGCCTCACACCAACCCTGCCCCTAAAAGCAATGCCCCCACTCACAGAAATGATTTCAGCCCTTGAAATGTTGGGTGCGATGTTGCGCATGAAGAGAGAGCAAGTCTTATGCAAGGGCCGCGGCTTGCACTCCAGCCCTGCCGGATCCTTAGGCTTCTCCCTCTCTTCTTCCTTGGGCTTCTCCTTTTCTTTAAGTGCTTCATCTAAGCAGGAAGGAGGAGTTAGTGTAACTTCACTATTCAAGTGGGCGGGGCAGCAGTTACTACTAGACATCACGAGAGAAGGCCCCCCAAACACACACACCATCACCCCACACAGAAAAACGAAGAAGCAGAAGCAGTAAAGTGACCCGCACCAGTCTCCTCTTTCTCCTCCTCAGCTTGGCCACTCTCAGACTCGGACTCCGACTCGGACACACTGCCCTCATCAAAGCTGTCATCTCCACTGTGCTTCCGGTTCCGTTTCTTGCTCTGTGGGAGCAACAGGAGTGGGCCAATCAAGACCACACAGGATCGGCCCTGACACCGTGGCCTCATGCAGGACACGCCCACACCTTACCTTTTTGGCTTCCTTCTCAGCCTCTTCTTTCTTCTCCTCCTTGTCCCCGTCACCCTCAGATTTCTTAGTTTTGTCATCATTTGAACCGTCATTCTCAGCCTATGGGAGGCAGTTCCTGAGAATGCCATCTTTTCTGCTGGCTGCATCAGAGCCACCCCATCATGCCCTGTGGCGGTCCCAGCTCCCTCAGCCCCGGCTCCTCCTGACCTGTTTGCCATCTTCTTTCTTCTCCTCCTTTTCATTAGCCTTGCGCTCTCCGTCCCCCGGGCCTGGTCCAGCACGGCCTTCCTCTTTCTTGTTGGCCTCCCCAGTCTTGCCTGCCTGTTCCTCCTCCTCCTCCTGCTCTAGGATGCGGAGGTCATTCTCTGTGCCACCTTCCATCTTAATGACAGCTACCAACGACAGCAAAAGAGGTCACAACCAAAGGACTCCAGCTTCCGTTCCCAGCCGAGACCTCCCAGCCAGCAAGTCCGTACCTGCATCTAGCATCTTGACAATCGCGTCAGCTTTGTCTATGTCCAAGAGAAGGTTATCGAACCAGCCACTCTCCATGAGGGACAGGAACACCCTCAGTCGGTTCTGTAGCGCGCCCCGGGCCTCCTGCCGACGCTTTCCCACCTCATCAGGGTGGTACTTAGAGCGGAACCTGAGGAGGAGAACAAGCAGGGCGGGAGAGACAGAGCAGTTGTTACAAGCGGCCGCGGCCAGAATGCAGGGAGGGGCCCAAGAAAGGCAGGGCCTAGCCCCTCACACCCACAGAAGGTCATAAAACAAGAGAGGGGTGCACTAAAACCACCCAACACCCCAAAAAGAACCAGAGGTCGTACTCCGGAAAGATCTGGGGGAGAAGCAGGAATTGAGAGTTCTGGGTTAGGAGGGCCATGGCTCTGGGAAAAGACAGAGCTATGAGGCAGCTCTACTGCTCTAAGCCTCTGGGAGGCACCAGGGTGCCGTTTCCCACAGCCTCAGAAGAAAGCTAAGGGAGCAGGGGGCCCCCAAGAACCTCCCTCTCCTGGCCAAGCCCAGATGAGGTTCCCGCCAACTCCCTCCACCCCAGGTGGAGCCAGAAGGAAACCTGAAGTGTACCAGATAGAAAAGGCCAAAAGGCAAGACACCTTTCTCCCTTGGTGGGAGGAAAAGGCAGTGAGGGGGGCAGGAAAGAGAACAGGGAGAGGCAAGTGCCTGCATGGCCTCAGCTAGGCCCATGGGACAGAAAATAGGGCTGGAGGGTTAGGACTTGGGTACAGCATGAAAAAGAAAACATTTTAATAGGACTCTAAGGGCAGGAGAGAAAAACAAAAGCAAGAGAAATTAAGGATATAAGAAAAAGAGAAAAGGAGAAATGGGGGAATGTAAGAGAGGCCCAGACAGACAAGTTGAGAAAACAAAACCAAGACGTATTCAGCAGAGAGCAGGAGCATGGACAGAGAGAATGAGTGTGCATGGGCTCCACAGACACAGGGCAATCAGAGGGGACACATGAGGACAGGACAGGCTGAGCAGAGAGGAAAGCCGCAGGCATCACCTCCAGGATCTTTACCTTGGCAGCTTGGTCAAACAGAGCTCAAGATTTAACTAGTGGCGCCCAGGGCCCATGCTGGCTGGCGGGCTGCCCGCTGGCTCCTGGCTGGGGTGACCGGCCTAGACGCCCCGCCCCCGCGGGCCTCCGCGGTGGGGGCCCTGACTGACTAGCTGCCTGAGCAATACATTGAGCTAGACCACTGCATTGTGCACAGCGGTACCCTGCCTGTCTGCCTGGCCGGGCCCCGCCGCTCTGCCCAGGGGTTCATGTATGGGCTGGGTATGGTGGGGGTGGAGGTGGGTTTGCTCCGAGCTCCGTCGATGAGCGGGTGTAGTTCCCAGTTCTGGCTCTTTTCAAGGAGGAGGAGCAGAAAGAGGATGAGGAGGAGGAGCAGGAGGGGGGAAAAGATGGTTGATTAAAATTAAAACATCCACATAAGAAAAAAAATCAAATTCTTTTTTCTGTCAAACGACCCTGAGATCTTGGCTGTTCTTGTCTGGCTTCACTCGTTCACAAGGAGACCACGGCCACCTTGGGTCCTGGCGATTGGGGATGACAATGACCCACACCAACAAGAGGGTCGCAGTCTGTGTGCTGCACCAAGAGGCTAGGGAGCTCTGGTCAGCTGCCTGGAGGTGTCCCAGTGAGGCCGGCAGAGATGGGAGACGGATGGGTCCCACCAGCCAACACTGTTTCCCTCCCCTTCCCCACTCCCAGGAAGTGCCATGTTTGGGAGAACCAGAGGACAGGGCTGCAACTCCTCCAGCCAGACCAGGCAATGGGCCAGGGCAGAAGGGGCAGGCAGGCAGGGGCACTCACCACTCCTCATCTTTATGGGCCAGGAAGAAGTCCTGCATCTGCTGCCTTCGGAAGTCAAGCTTGTAGTCATTGTAGCGTTTGACTGCCTCGGTCTCATCCACAGAGTCATCCAGGGACAGAAGGAATTCTTTGAAGGATTTCATGATGGGTGGGGGCACACCCAAGTCAATCTCTGCAATGCTGCCCAGCCTGGGGGGAGGGGGTCCAATCGGGAGGCTTGGTTGTGAGGGAGATGTAGAGCCTAGATAGTGAGGTACCCCGTCCTCTGCCCACATGCCACCACTCCAAGCAGTGAGTGCTGTGCCTCACAGGCACCCCAGAACCTAGCCTCTCCCAGGCTTCAGCTATAACCTCCAGCAGCCCCAGGCATTCCCCCAAACCTAGCAATCCCTTTCTCCCCCAAACCCCAGGCTTTACCTGGCCTGGATGGGCAGGACATGGTGCTGCATGATGTGGACGTCTGGGTGGCCCCAGGGCTGAGGGGGGCCGTACGTTGGTCCCCCACCCCCCCCAGCATAGGGCATGTCATAGCCACTGTGGTATGGGTCAGAGCTGTGCTCATCCCTGAGGGTGGGGGACACAAAAGTCAGACACAGGAGGAACCAGGAACCACCTTTTCAGAACACGGACAAGGGCAGGAGGAAGGGCACACGCAGGATGTGGTCTCTCACCCAAGGGATAAAAGGGACAAGGAACGCTGGGTACGTGGGATAAGTGAGACAAGGAAGCAGCCAGCTTTCAGCAGAAGGACTGAGGCCTGAGGGTCCTGAGGGTAAAAAGAAAGTGATGCCACCTCACCAGTCTCTCCTCATGCGCTTTTGTGGGGGACTAAGTTCGTGGCGAGGGGGAGAGAAGCGTTCCCGCCGGTTCCGGTCGTAGTCTCGATATTCGCCCCGACTGCGGCGCTCACGGCCACGGTCCCACTCTCTGGAGGGAAGAACAAGAACGTGGCTGAGGTGGAGATGGCTCACTCTCTGGCACTGCACACCGAGGTGGGCAGCCGTGGTGGGCCACACACAGGCTGCCCTCCACTCCCTGCAGCACAGCTTCTCCCCGCCACCTTCTGTTCTAAGCCCACCTCCCAAGGGCTGAGACCACAGGCGCCCATCACTCCACCTACCTACAGCAAATAGTTAGCCTCTGTGACTCTTCAAACTATACACTAATAGAAATCACCCTGAGATACGGAGACTGAGCCTCGTGCTCCCCGAGCTCGCCTCAAAATTGCACAAGCGGCCTCTGTAGGCGGATCTTGAACTTGAGATCCTCCACCTCAGCTTCAAAAGATGATGAGATTACTAGCCTATACCACCATGCCAAGTTAATTATATGTTTTTATTTTAAAAAAAAAAATAACTATTTTCTCAAAAGAAAAAAAAGTTGCTATGAAAAGGAGCACTGTTCTCTTCAAGGTCTGGCTTAGAAGAGTTTCCACAGCGATAAGGTGGGAAGAAATTAACTGGTACTCACACAGACATTATCATAAAAGGAAATACTTAAATGGCTTTCTCAGATGTTGGGCTACTCTTTCTGGCTTCTGCATAAAGTTAACGGAACCTTGCTATGCTGATAGAGCTCTCACACTCTTGAACTCAAGCAATCCTCCTGCCTTTGCCTCAGGAGTGCATTACAGGTGTGAGCCCTTCTCCCGGAAAGAGGTAGTTTAAGAGTAAGCTGAAGCAGGCATGGTGTGATTCTATCACTTAGAAAGTGAAGGCGGCTACATAGCAAATATGAGACCACACTGGGCTGCATAAGACTCTGTCTCAAAACAAGCAAATGAAGTCAGTTGGACTGTTTCCACACACCACACCAGTAGGCTAGAGCTCAGAGGTAAAGCACTGCCTAGAACGTTCAAAGCCCTTGTGTTCTGCTACATTAAAAGCACTGGGCTACCAGCTCTTTGAACATCTCCCGACATTTCCCACTATACAGCAGCAAGATACATTTCACCCAAGACTGCTCATCTCAGAAAAATCTAGACACTGGGACGCTGCAGAGCTCACACTGGTAGGTAAGTTTTCCAAAATGTGTTTCCACCAGCAACAAATCCTGACAGCTCTCCTCTAATGACAGCTTCTCTCAGCTTGTTCTCCTGAACATGTCTGCCTAACACTAAGTGTGAAACTCCAGTGCTGACAGTGCTCAAATCAAAAATGGCATCTGGGAAAAGCACTTCAGGCTCCCCAGTCAATCACACAGCTGCTCTTGGCGCAGGCAGGGCCGACCCTACACTCAGCACAATACTGTTATGCACACTTCTCATCCATCGCTCAAGCTCAACACCAAACCAGAGACAAAGAGGCAATGCTCTACCAGGGACACTAACTGGTGGTCTTCCTTCACGCCGGCACGCTTGTCCTAAGGCACCACTGCTTTCAGCCAGCATTCCTGCAGCATCACTACGGAAAACATCAATGTCTCTACACAGTTTGAGAATCACTACACCAACCAAGTAAGAGTAGCCCAGCTAAGTGTCTCTTTCCTGTGGCTCTCCCCAACACCCTGGGTATCATCTGCTCCTCAGAATTTAAGTCCCTTTGCCATGGCCATGGCCTTTTCTGGCCTATCTCCAAAGCTACTTTGGCCTCACATGATTAAACTCTGAAGGACTTCAC
Organism: Acomys minous; assembly: GCF_964271855.1. NCBI lineage: Eukaryota > Metazoa > Chordata > Mammalia > Rodentia > Muridae > Acomys > Acomys minous. The sequence continues at coordinate 72,018,380 of NC_140498.1, read as the reverse complement.
CTGGCTTCAGACTCAGAAAAAAAAAACTTCGATTTTCTTTTTTCTTTAAGAAACACCAAGCAGAGTTGGGTATGGTGGCTCCCACTTGTAATTCCAGCACTCACAAGGCTTGAGGCAGGAGGATCTGTCCCAGGCCAGCTTTTTCTACATGAGACCCTGTCTTAAACACTAAAGTGCAAGGGGGTTAGGGAGACAGCTCTCAGCATGCGGCTCAGCGGACTGAGGCTCAGTTCCTAGGAACCACCTGTCAGTTCCAGGGATGCAACACTGCCTGGCTTCCCACAGGCACCAGGCACAGCATGCTTGTGGTGCCTATACATATTGCCCCCAATGTGGGGGGAAAGCTGCCAGGCATTGTGGCACATGCTTTTAATCCCAGCACTTGGCAGGCAGAGGCAGGTTGATCTCTGAGTTTGAGGCCAGCCTGGTCTAGGACAGCTGCCAGGGCTACACAGAGAAACCCTCTCTCAAAATACAAGCCAAAAACTAATAGTTTTTAAAAATGTGCTAAGGGGGTGCCAGGTGTGGTGGCTCACGCCTTTAATTCCAGCACTCAGGAAACAGAGGCAGGCAGAACTTTATGAGTTCGATGCCAGCCTGGTCTACACGGCAAGTCCAGGACAGCCAAGGCTACATAGAGAAACCCTGGTGGGGGGTGGGGAGGGAAACAGTGCTAGGGGCTAGAAAAAGGCACTTGCTGTTCCTGCAGGGGACCCAAGTTTGTTTCCTAGCACACATGGCAAGCCACTCACAAGTGCCTGTTACTCCAGCTCCACAGAGCCACCACCTCTAGCCTCCATAGTCATTAAACACTGATGTGCCAACACCATCCACACACCCACACACCAGGCTTCATCTTTCCCAGGGTTTTCTAAGTGCTAACTGGCAGACCCTCCTTTTTTTTGAGACAGGGTTTCTCTATGTAGCCTTGGCTGTCCTGGACTCGCTTTGTAGACCAGGTTGGCCTCGAACTCACAGCGATCCACCTGCCTCTGCCTCCCGAGTACTGGGATTAAAGGCGTGCACCACCAAGCCCAGCTCAGACTCTTCCTTTTAAAATTTAATTTCATATTTACTTATTTATTAAGACAGGATAACACCCTGTAGCCCTGGTTAGCCTCAATCTCTTAAAGTTTATTTTCCTAAGTTCTATCACAAAAGTCACCTCAAATTCCTTTAAAGAGATATGCTTTCAAGTCAAGCTCCTGTCATTAACTCACTGAATTGTTCTTTTGTTTGTCTTTGCTGGGTTTTTTGTTTGTTCATTTTTTGAGATAGGGTTTCTCTGTGTAGCCTTGGCTATCCTGGACTCACTTTGTAGATCAGGCTGGCCTCAAACTCACAGAGATCCTCCTGCCTCTGCCTCCCGAGTGCTGAGATTAAAGGCGTGCGCCACCACCACTGCCCTGCTGCTATTGTTGGTTTTAAGATGCCTTGGATTTAAAAGGGAGGGGGCTGGAGAGCTGGCTCAGTAGGTAAGAGCACTGGCTACTTTTGGAGAGGACTGGGGTTTGAGTTCCAGCATCCACAAGGCAATCCACACCATTTCCCAAGGGACTTAATGCCCTCTACTGCCCATGGGCACCAGGCACCAATGAGACATAATGTAAGCAAAACATCCACAGACATATTTTCGAAATAAAATAATATATAAACTTCCATACTTCCTCTCATCTTAATCACCTGTTTTAAAATCGCCTCAAACATTTCTTAAGGTAGCTAAGTGGTGATGGCACACACTTTTAAACTCAGTAACTTGGGAAGCAGAGACAAGCAAATCTCTGGTCTACAGAAGGAGTTCCAGCATAGCTAGGTCTACACGAAGAACCCTATGTCAAAAAACCAAAAACACCAAAAAACAGGGTTTCTCTGTGTAGCCTTGGCTGTCCTAGACTCACTTTGTAGACCAGGCTGGCCTTGAACTCAGAGATCTACCTGCCTCTGCCTCCTGAGTGCTGGGATTAAAGGCAGGTGCCACCCATGCCCCACACAAAATTTCTTAAGAACATCTTCAATATAATTAACTAAAAAGGATTTCCCAGAAACCTATTCAGGAGCCACATCATACATATCCAACTAGCTAAGCTAGTGTGTCAACTGCCTGTAATCCCAACACTTGGAAAGCAGAGGCCAAAGGCCCTAGTGAGGCCAGCTGGGCTAGAAAGCAAACTCAAAACCAGCCTGGACCACACAAGGAGGCCGGCCCTGCCTAAGGAGAAAACCAGCAAAACCAAATCAATTAACACTGACACTGCACTTCCCAAGAGCTTAGTACAAGAATTCACCACATCTTGCCAGCAAAGCGGTCTGACTCTTCTCCAGTCTGCTAGTCTGCGTTCAACATTTCTCCTAAACCAACCTTTTAAGAGCCATGACTTTAATCCCAGCACTGGTAGATCTCCATGTGTTTAAGCTCTGCCTACATCGTGAGTTCCAGGACAGCCAGGACTACATCCAGTCCTTGTCTCGAAATCATAAGCAAACAAACAAATATGCACTTTACAAGTAATAAAGTGCACATGCACTCGCTGGGCTGCGGACATAACTGTTAGCTGAGTGCCTCCTCGCAAGTACAAAGCCCTGGGTCGCATCCCTGACAGGGAGGATGTTATAGACAGAGTAAGCAGCTTAGTGTCATCCTCAGCTACCTAACAGTTCCAGGACAACCAGGCTATAAGAAACCCTATCTTTTCAATGGAGGAAGGGAGGCGGGGTAAAAAAAAGAAATGCAAACTGAGCTCGGTGGGGTGTCGCACCCCTTTAATCCCAGGAGAGATTAAAGCAGATCAGAGGCAGAGGCAGGGGGATCTCTGTGAGTTCAAGGCCAGACTGATCTACAAAGCTAGTCCAGAACAGCCAGGACTCGACTGTCTGGAAACCATGTCGAAAAACAAAAAAAAATAAAAACAAAAAAAAAGAAGAAGAAGAAGGAATGCCAACTCCTGATACTGTTTTTTCCCCCCACTCAGACTTAGTTCTAACGCTTTGATCAGTTGGTGCTTCCTTATTATTTAGACTTAAGACAGGGTCTCCCTATGTAGCCCACGAGGAAGATGCAGTGGTCCAGCCAGCTGAGAGGGGGCTCCTGTTCGCCACTACTACTGGCTGTCACTTTGATCTTAAAAGACCTTTCAAAATCTAAGCCAACAATGAATAGACTACAGAAAATGGTCCAACGACGGATTACATCCTAACGAGATTGTATGCGGACACAGTGTAACGGAATAAAACTGAGAAGCGCAAGGGTTGCGGGGGCGGGGGCGGGGGTGGGGGTGGGGGTGGGGGCGGGGGGCAGGGATAACGTTAATCTTGGAGGTAACGTCAATCCTGTCTCACCGGTCACTCCAATCGTCCCCCCGCCGTCTTTCATCTCTTTCCCGGGAACGGTCATAATCGCTGCGCTCTCTTCGAAATTTGTCCCGGCGTCTTCGATCGTATTCGTCATCACTGTCACCCATGGTGCTGTCAGAGGAGGCCTGGGGCCCGGCGGCGGGTGGACACGGTGATGATGAACAAGGACCAGAGGAGGGGCAGTCCCCCGGGGGCAGCGCGCCCGCCTCCCTCCCGCCGAGGCCGGCCTGCCATCCCGGGCAGGGCGATCGGTCCGACAGTTTCACTGTCCCCAGGGGTTCCTCCCCCCCCCCTTTGTCCACCCCCGAAGCCCCCCGGGCACAGTCCTCTCCTTCCGATCCCGCCACCCGGGTCTTTCCTTCCCCTCCCCCACCTGGCAGCGGCCCGGGCCGTTGGAAGCGCGCGCCGGCGGGCTTGTTTTCCGGCCGGACCGGAACGCGCGACAATGGACCGACCGCAAAGACGGTTTGATGGAGACGCGGGGAGTCTCAGCCCGGAGACCGACGGAAAGATGAAAGTGGGGCCGCGGAGGGTGAGAGGAGTCGCGCGCGCAGCTCCCGCCGCCCCCCGGACCTCGGGCTCTAACTACAAACAAGACCACCCCACCCCCCTCCACCAACGACCAAACTAAAACTAAGAGAGATTAAGGGACTGATGGGAAAAGGGTGGAGACGCGGAAGTCTCGCGTGGTTTTGCGACAAAATCGCCCCAGCCGTAGGCGCTACGGAAGCTGAGCTAGGCCAAGCGAGGTCTCCGGAACGTGGTCGTGCCTTTCCAACATGATGGAGACGGAGTAGGGTTTCGATCCCCATTAACAGTCTCCTGGGTCGGACCTAGTTTGCATCCAGAGTTTGTTTGGAAAGACTCCTGGGCTGGGGCACCTCTTGACCTTCTCAAGGGTGGTGGATTTGGACGCTCCTCGTGTTGGGGACGGTGGATGTCTAGGGAATAATGCATAGAAGCAACCATTTTAAAGGCTTCTCCTCCCACCATTTTCTTCCGCAGGAATCTACAGCATGTGCTACTTGTAAAACGTGTTCTTCCTGCTTTTCTTGGGACAAAGGCGCCTGATCCTCGTGGAAAAACGTGCAAATCTGTCTTTTTGCTTTATTTCTGTTTTTTGAAACAAGGTTTCTCTGTAGCCTTGGCTGCCCTAGACTCGCTTTGTAGACCAGGCTGGCCTTGAACGCACTGCGATCCGCCTGCCTCTGCCTCCCAAGGCAAATCTCAGTCATAATGCCCAATACTTTAATGGGAGCTGTACAATGCAGCCTGGAAACATCCACCAGGATCCAGTGATTCCCAGTTTTAATTCATAATTCCACAAGATAACACTAAGCCCTTCTCAATGAATAGAATGTTAAGCTAAAGAATGAACCCACGTTGGGGCTGGAGAGATGGCTCAGTGGTTAAGGGCACCACCTACTCTTCCAGAGGTCCTGAGTTCAATTCCCAGCAACCACATGGTGGCTCACAACCACCTGTGTTATCTGATGCCCTCTTCTGCAGATAAAGCACTCATACAGAAGAATGGAGCATGCCACAGCCTTGCTGGGGGATGGGAGTGCAGGGCGGTGCACCCAGCATGTAAAAAGGGGTATGTACAGTAAGGAGCATTTAAAAAGCTCGGTACAGAAGTCATGTTGGCACCGGCCTGCAATCCCAGGTACTCAGCAAGTTGAAAACAGGAGAATCACAAATGTAAGGGATGTAGAATGAACTCAAAGCTAGCCTGGACAATTTAACAAAACTGTCTCAAAAACATTTTCCAAAGGGGGCTAGAAAGATGGTTCAGTGATTAAGAGCACTTCCTGCTCTTACAGAAAGAAAACCAGAGTTCGATTCCCAGCACGCATGTATCTGGCAGCACACAGGCTGTTAACTGCACTTCCTAGGGGTCTGATGACCTCTTCTGGACTACAAGGGCACTCCACTCAGATGTACTTATACCCACACTCTGACATACGCATATACTCATTTTTTTTTCTAAGACAAGGTCTCTCTGTGTAGCCCTGGCTGTCCTAGAACTCCCTCTGTAGACCAGGTTGGCTTCCAACTCAGAGACCCTCCTGCCTCTGCCTCCTGAATGCTAGGATAAAAGGCATGTACCACCACAACCGGCTCATACACAATTTAGTGAAAACAGCCATTCGATGGTGGTGTATGGCTTTAATTCCAGAATTCTGAAGGCAGAGGCAGGTGGAGCTCTGAGAGTTTGAGGCCAACCTGGTCTACAGAGGAAGTTCCAGGACAGCCAAGACTACCCAGAGAAAACCCTGTCTCAACAAAACAAAACAAAAATAAATAAACCAAAACAAACAAACAAAACCATGAGGTGGAGCAGGGGCGACACATAGCTCAATGTTAAAACGCTTGCCTACCATGTGACAGGACCTGGGGTCAGTGGTAGAGCATTTGCTTAGCATTTGTGAGTCCCTGGCCCATGCCCAGCACCCTCCCAACCCCCACAAAAATGTAGCCAGATGCAGTGGCACAATCCCGTAACCCCAGCACTTGAGAAGCCAAGGCAAGGGGAGCCCAGAGTTCAAGAACAGCCTCTGCTATCTCAGCTGTGTATCCAACTCAAGGGTAGCCTGGGAGACTTCAGGGTGTGTCCCGTACAAAAGCAACTCTTCTGGCTTTAGCCTATGTCGTAGCCTCAAGGCTAAAGGCACCAAGAAAGTCGGCGTCATTAATAAACACGCAGGACCTGCCATTATGCCTCACTCCAGAAAACGGCAGAGAAGCCTGAAATCCGAGAGCAGGACCAATAGGCCTTTGGCATCTGGCCCTGCGGTCCCTGCATGAGGGATAAGGGCTGGTGAGGCCTGGGCCCCCAACACCACTTCGGCTGTCAATAAAATCTGCCATCAGAAGACGGAAGGAATTAAAGACCAGTAGAAGCCAGGCGTGGTGGTGCACGCCTTTAATCCCAGCACTCGGGAGGCAGAGGCAGCCGGATATCTGTGAGTTCAAGGCCAGCCTGGTCTACAAAAGTAAATCCAGGACAGCCAGGGCTGCACACAGAAACCCTGTCTCGAAAACCCAAAGGCAAGAAAGACCAGTAGAAACGCAACCGTTTAAGACATCCCTAGCCTACATTAAATGGGCTAGTTTACGTAAGAACAACAAGAACACAGGGTAAGAGTTAACACTAAGCTAACACTAAGCCCTTCTCAACGAATCGAATGTTAAGCTAAAGAACGGAGCATGCCACAGCCTTGCAGGGAGGGGCAGGGGAGGATTCCAGCATGTAAAAAGGTGTATGTACAGTAAGGGGGCATTGAAAAAGCTCAGAACAGAAGGTTTTTATTTGGGAGAGGGGGGCGTGTTTGTTTTGTTTTAAGGCAGATCTCACTATGTAGCCCTCGCTGGCCTGGAACTTAATATATAGACCAGGCTGACTTCAAACTCACAGAGAGACCCATCGGCCTCTGCCTCCCAAGTGCTTGGGGTTCAAGGTTTCCTCAGCCTCATCCCACGAGACTCCAAATGAAACAGCAGAGACTTGGAAGTGCTTTTATACTCTTCAGAGATTATTTCATGAAGAGAAGAAGAGACAGGATTTGGTGAGAAACAGTAAAGATGGATGTCAGGGGAGGTGATGGATGGGGGGGGGGTGTGGGGGGGGGGTGGCCTGAGATCCCAGCAGGTACTTCCAGGAAACGTCAACAGTCCGTGGTGACGGTAGCCGAGAGCTCTTGAATGCGCCAGGCACTGCAAGCCTTGCACAAGATGTGCCCGTCCAGGGGGTAGCAGCCTTGACACTCACCCTCAGAGGACAGCTGCAGCCCGCACTCCTGTGAGGAGAGACAAAAACCTTTATTAGCCCAAGAGCTCTGTGACTTTTCCTCCCAGCACCCCATGCTTTCTGCAGGGCTCTTGCTCTGACCGCCCCTCCCCCTCCACCACCCCCCGCCCCTCCTCACCTCACACTTGTAACAGCCAATGTGGAAACTTCGATCCAGAGCAACTATTCTCACTGTCTCCTCCTGACCTGGTTCAGGCATGATGGCCCCGCCACACACTGAGCACCTTGGGGCAAATTTCCTGAGGTGAAAGGGAACGGAAGTGTCAGGTCCCTCCCTCTCTGCAAGAGGCTCACATCGGGAGCCCAGGAAGGTGGAAAGACAGAGGCAAAGGGTTGGGGAGACAGATGCATAGGGAGGGGTCTTGGAGGAAAAAGACAGGACCGGAAGTTGGAAACGGAAGTGGCAGAGCCTAGGGCGAGAAGAAGTAGGACAGGTCAGACGTTCTGAATGAAGGCAAGACCTGTGGAAATCTTCAATGCAGTGGATCTGACTCGTGGCGTCCACCGTGAAAGGGATGCCATCGAGGCCCCGGTGACACACCACACAGGTGAAGCAGCCAGGGTGGTAAGCCTTCCCCATGGCCCTCAGGATTCTGTCCAGGATGGGTTCAGAGCAGGTGGAACACTTCTCCAGGGTGGCCTAACAGGGAAAGCAGGCGGGGAAGGAAGGTCAGCGAGGGAAAGCACTGCAGCCAGGAACGCGCGCAGCTGTCTGCCCACACATCTGCTGTGTGTAGCTCCCCGCCCGGGATTCAGTGGAAGGTGGAGTTAGCATTTCTGAGGTCACATCCCAGAACTGTAGCCTCCACGCACTTCCTCTTCCAATGACACAGTAATGCCTGCCTCTCAGCAACGGTTAGCAGACTCTCACAAATTACGTCAACTCTAGAACACCTTTCTAGCTGGACATGGCAGCACACAGCTGTTTCCCCAGATCTCAGGAGGCTGAGGCCCAAGGACCGTGACTTCAGGACCAGCCTGGGCTACACAGTAAGACTGGGGCGGGGAGATGGTCTCCCATTTGAAGAAAGTAGCAGTTTTTCTCCTCTTTCAGCCACTATCACATTTGACTACTTCTTTGGTCTGGGCTGCGGCTTAGTAAAGTAGTTTGCCCAGCACACACGAAGCCCTGGGTTCCGTTCCCAGAACCACATGGGACAGATCTGGTGACACACACCTGGAACCCCCATATCCCACGGATAGAGGCAGGAAATTCAAGGTTTTCATGACACACCTCAAAACGACAAACAATCCAAAACCCAAAATGTTCTTTTGACTGATGGACCAGTTCATCTTCAGAAACCTGTGCCCAAGGCTGGCTCCCAGGTAGCTCAGGCTAGCCTCCAACTCCTGATCCTCTCTCCTCCAGAGAGGCCGGAGTCACCATGGCTAGCTCCTTCCTCCTCGGACCTCAGCTTGGGTCCCCCAGCTTCAAGCCCCACCTGACTGAGTATCTGGCCCTCTCTTAGATGCCCCCCCCCACCTGCCGACCCTGATGGCTTCGTTTGGCTCCCCCTCCCCCTTCTCACAGCCCAACCACTCACCACGTAGCAGCTCTCACAATACGCCCTCCTCTCCACTGCATAGAAATGCTGGCCGCAGAGCTGGGCCCGACAGGTAGAACACACAAAACAACCAATATGGAAGACACGGTCCAGGGCCACAACCCCAGCTCCATCACCAACTACATCTTCGCCACAGCCACCACACCGACCTGAGGGCAGAGAGGCACCAGATCAGTCCGCACGGGGACCACACCACCAGATCCACTGTCTCCTCCCCGTTCCCCAGCCTCCCCCCCCCCCCGCCCCCCCGGTTCCCCAGCCTCCCCCCCCCACCCCCACCCCCGCCACCTCAGCTCACCAAAATACTCCCCGCTGGGAGGGTGGCTCATGTCATGCACCAGTTTCTTGGTCAGTCTCTCCAGCTCCTCTTCCGGAGGCTGGCTTAAGGGGCCCTACGGTGAGAAGCAGGGCTCTGCGGTGATGCCGATAATCTCTGTCACCATAAATAACCCACCCGTAAGATCAGGAACCCTGGTATCTACTCTGAGAGCATCCCTCAGAAGCAGCAGACGGAGGAAGGAAGCCCTAGCTCCTCCCCTTTTGGACTTCTTGACCCTTGACCTCAGAGTACTCTAAAAACCGGGGTTGATTTATTCATTTATTTCTTTTTGTGGCAGTGTCTCCTATAGCCTAGGCTGGCCTGGAACTCCTCATGCAGCCAAAGATGACCTTAATCTACTGATCTTCCTGCCTCTACCTCCACCACGCCTGTTTTCTTGGAATTCCTGCCTACCAAGCAAGCACTCTTAACAACTGAACTGCATGCTCTAAAAAACAGTATCTTTTTTTCTTTCTTCTTCTTTTTCCTTTTTTGGTTTTTCAAGACAGAGTTTCTAGGCTTTGCTGTCCTGGACTCCATTTGAAGACCAGGCTGGCCTCGAACTCACAGAGATCCGCCTGCATCTGCCTCCCTGAGTGCTGGGATTACAGGCGTGTGCTACCACGCTCAGCTTAAACACAGTATGAAGTATCCCTCAGTCTCCACAACACCCCAATCAATGCCCAGTTACCTTCAATGACCACAAACCACAGTGCCCCCACCCGCAGCTTACCTGAGACCCATGCCCGCCTCCTCTTCCTCCTCCGGCAGGGCTATGTACCTCAGCAGCTCCTTCCTTAACCCCAGGTCCTGGATCACGGTGGCTCCTGTAGCCTGCCCCCCAGACTTCACCACGGCCTGGGAGAGGAAAGTGGGGGCCTGGAAGAGGCCCTGAGGCCTGAGAGGCGCCCCGCCTCGGCAGTCCACAGCCTCTCACCGGTTGTGCCACCTTCACTTGTACAGGGAAAGCCGGACCGGCAGGAGTGCTGGCGGTGGCATAGGAAGCCGGAGTAGGTCCACCATAGGGGGGCGCTGAGAGCATCGGGGTTGGGCCGGCACCTCCACTGGGCTTCATCGAGCCTCCACGGTAAGCGTGGGGTGGAGGTGCCTCAAAAGCCTGGGGAGACAAGCAATGGAAAAACAGTGAGCAAGGGCCAAATCCATCCAAGCTCCATGCATGCCAGGTGGGAACCCCAGGAAAGCCATGACTTTTGACAAGTTGGGGGGGGGGCGGCAAGGCCTGACAAGGAGGAAGTTCGTGATCTCTCTCGAACCAGGTTGTTTATTAGTTGCCAAGCGTGTAGGTGGGACCGAAGAGGGTGGATTGTTGGCTGAGAATCTACAGGAGGGAAGTGGCTGAGGATGGGAAAGCAGAGACGGGACACACAGTCAGTCACCTGTCGGTCCGGTCGCCAAGGAGCATGACTGCGACCCCCGTCCAGATCAGCCAACATGCTGGTGAGCGAATCGATCTCGGCATCCAGGCTTCCAGGGCGGATGACGCCCCTGTCTGGCGGGAGCCCCTGGGGACAGAGCCAGGGCAGGGAGAACAAAATACAGATCACACAAGCCCTTGGTTTCTCTCACCTTCACCCTGAGAGAGAGAGAGAGACCCACACATCTTACCCTCACCCCCAGTTCTCACCTGCAGGCGCTGGGGTGTCCCATGGGAGGCCACCCAGGTAGGCCCCCGATCTTCCGGAACCCCCGGAGGCTGGTAACATTGCTCAGGTGGGAGGGGGCAAAAATTGACCCTGGGGTGAGGCTGGAGTGCTAAGGACAGAGAAGAGAGGTGGGACTGGAGAAGGAAGGGTGCCTCGTGAAAGCTGCGCTTCTCGGGGCGGCTCTCCTCCTTCACGTCCCCGGGGGGTTCTGGGAATGGACAGGAGTCCGTGGAAAGTTGCACAAGAGCAGGGGCCTCTGGCTTGGGGGAGCAGCAGGAAGCGGACAAAAACGGGAGAAAAAGTGAAGGCGGGTGGCCAGTGGCTCTTCCGTCACTCTCGGGTGGTGTGAGAAGGAAACACTTACTTGCTCCGTGGGCCGGTGGCGGCCCCAGGGCGCCTCGGGGAAGCGCTCTCCCCTGAGGGACTCTGGAAGGCTCTGGCTGCTTCGGGGGAAGCCAGGTGGGCCCCGACATGGTCTGGAATGGGGTTACCCCACTCCAGACAGAGGTCAGAGCTCCCACAAGCCGGGGGACCCGGAGCCTTGTGCCCCTTCTCTCCCCGCTTCCGTCCCACGCCCCGTTTGGGACTCCCGCAAAGAAACTTTTTTTTTTTGGCTTTTTTTTTTCCCCCTTCCTCCCCAATTTTGGAGACGACCACGCCCCCTGACGTCACCACATTCCTGGGGGAGGGTCACGTGGTCCCCTAAACCCTAATCTGCGATTCCCTCCTCTCCCTGGCCCCCCTCCTGGTTAAGAGAGGACCGCCCTCCTCCGGAGCTCAGCCACAGGGTGGGCTGCTCAGAGAGGCTCGGGCCCTGCAATTCTCTGTGAATCCTGCCCCAGTACTGCACGTGGCAGCCTCTGGGCGGCCCCGGGGCTCTGAAAGTTTCTGGTCTCCACCCCGCGTACAGATCTCTCCCCCTTCCCACCCGCCTCCCTCTCACCTACACACCAGCAGTGCTCCACCAGCCCATAGTGTTTTGGTCTTTTATTCATGGTCAGTAGTTAGAAAAATAAAACAAAACACAAACATCACCGCCCAAGGAAGTCTGGGGAGAGGGAGGCGGTGAGCCTGTGGCCAGGATGAGGACACTGAGGTAGCCTAGAGTCACAGAAGAGACCAGCCCCTCTGGTCAAGGCACCAATGAAGGAAACGGAGGCAGACCAGGGACAGTGCCGCAATGGTCTCCCCTGCAATGGGGACAACCACCCAGAATTAGTGTACTGTGTCGTCGTCCCCACCACCCCCAAAGGAGATCATGGTCTCCTTAAAACATCATTGGAAGGCCAGGGCCCACGTGTGGGGGTTCCATTGTTCAGAACGAGCCTGGGCCCTCTGTATCCGACCCTGTATAAACAGGCATCAGAGATCAGTACAGGTTACAGGAGTGACACCATGAACAAGGAGGGTGGGGCCCAGATCGCGGCTCAGGGTCTCCAGAAGCGCCAGGTATCTGGGGTACCGGGCAGGATCGGCAGGCGGTCGAGGCAGGTACAGGAAGGTAAGGGCTGTGATGGGTCCCTCCTCCCCATCCCTTCCTTCAGGTCCCCCAGGGCCACCTCCTGTGCCTCGGCCCTGCTGGGCGCGCACCAGGGCGTTGGCACTGCAAGCCAGAGCCTCGGCCTCTTCGTCTCCCCGCCCACCATTCACAAAGTCCCCTTCCTCCTCCTCTTGTTCCCCAGTCTCGGCCCCTTCACCCCACACCACCTCTTGCACCTCTGCCCGGATCCTGAGTTGACTCAACAGGGCCCGGAGCCTTTCCTCTGCTGCCCCAGGAGCCTCCCTGGGCCCCAAGCACAGAAAGATCCGGAGCCGGGCACTGTGCCAGGCAGGCACCATGCTTAAGATGGTAGCCATCTGCAACAGGAAAAGGCCACAGACGTCCACGTAGCCCGGCCCACCCCGGGGCCTCAGCAGGTTCAAGGGCCACACGTCCACGTGATGTATCTGAGAGCTGCTACCGGACCCCCGGCTTAGACGCTCCGGGGGCAAAGCCCCACATGCTCGGGCGAGAACCACGTTTTTGTTCATCTTCAGAGCATCTGCCACCGTGGCCACGTAGTCCTGGGGACTGAGAGCTCTGGGGCTCCCAGGAGCCCGAGGTGGAGGGAACAGCGTACTCAAGGATGGCGACCCGCCCTCCTTGGTGCCCTCCGTAGGCTCACAGAAGGCTGGGTCTGTTAGAAAATGGTCCTGAGGTGGGGCGTCGTCATAAAAACCAAGCACCAACGTGTTGGGCTTCATGCCGCCTAGGGGCAGAGAAGAGAAGCAGGAGGAAACAGAAATCAGGCTGAGGGCTCAGTTTACACAACAGAAGATGCACCCACTCATAGTTAGGTCAGCCATGAGGTATGACATCCTCTTTGGCTGGGGCCCTTACAGCAACATGCACATACACACGTTTGCACAATGATTTGGCTTTCCTAAACACTTTCACATGCATTTATTTGACTATCTCTAAGAATAATCTCCTCCTCTTTAGATAGGTAAAGTTCAGGTTTAGATTCCCCTCCCCCCCTTTTCGAGGAGTGGTACTGTAGAGTAGGCAACCAATCAGCAACTGAGCTGTATTCCCAGCTTTTGTTTGTTTGTTTGTTTTCTTTGTTGGCTTTCTGGCTTTTTATCATTCTGAGGCATGGTTTTACTATGTAGCCCCTGACTAGGCTGCAACTCACTATGTCAACCAGGCTAGGCACAAACAAGTATAAATCCACTTGCCTCTGTCTTCTGAGGATTGGGATTAAAGGCATGCACCCAAGGTCTTTTGGCTTGTTGGTTGGTTGGCTGGTTGGTTTTTTTCTAGACAGGGTTTCTCTGTGTAGCCTTGCCTGTCCTAGACTTACTTTGTAGACCAGGCTGGCCTTGAACTCATACCGATCTGCCTGCCTCTGCCTCCCGGGTGGTTTTCTTGGCCTTTGAGACAAGGTCTTAGGCATCCTGTGCTTGCTTGGAACTGCATGTGGCAGAAGAAAGCCTTGAGCTCCTGAGTGTCCTGCATCCTCCTCCCAAGTGCTGGGAGTAGAGGTGTTCATACCACTATCTGAGGAAGTTCATGGGCTGCTGAGATGAGCCTCGGGGCCTCATGCATGCTAGGGAAGTGCTCCACCCTGGAGCTCCAGCCCCAGCTCTGGGTTCCGTTAGGGTTTAGGGTCAGGGTCAGGGTTGGTTGTTACCCACCCCAGGATTTAAACAGCTCATCTTTTTCCTATTAGAAGAGGCCATTTGAGCCAGCTGTGATGCGTAGCTCAAGCCCATAATCCCAGCACCTGGGAGGCTGAGGCAGGAGGATTGCTACAAGTCTGGTGCCAGCCTGGGCTACACAGTGAGTTTCGGGCAGCTTAGGTTACAGAGAAAGACCCTGTCCCAACCAGAAAACAAACAACAACAACAAAACCCTCAAAAATTCATGGTGAATTCTACTGAGGAAGCGAGACTTCTGCTGTAGCCCAGGCTGCCTCTGAGCTTGCAGCTCTCTTGCCTTGGCCTCCTGAGAACCTGGGATTACAGCCTGCATCACCAGGCCTGGGTAAAATAAAACCAGACATTCAAGTTCCCCTCCAGGGAAGAGGCCTCCGATCCCTAAGGGGAGGATGGAAACTACGGGCTAGGCATTGCAAAGCTCTAAGGACAGTGGTCTGCCGTCTGGTACCCACAGGAAGCAGAAAGCATCTGGTTGGTTTATCACAAGCCACATCCTGGAGAAGAAGCACTCACTTACCTCATTTGAACCCTGTGGCTATGCTATGAGATAAGTACTATTTATTCTCCCTCTTTTACAGATAAGGAACCAACCTCAGGCCCCACGCAATGAAGTCACCGGCCTAAAACCTCTGGGCCTAAAGGGCTTAGACACAAAGGTGAATTTGTCTGCTCACATAAAAGGCTGTTCTCTGACCGACCCAGCTGGGCTTGGAGCAAGCTCAGTGACCCAAATCTCCCTCGAAGATGTCCCAGTGGGTCAGTACAGACTGATGGACCTCTCAAATTCCTGACCATAATTGTTGGGAGTTTGTCATATTTTTTTCTTTTTTTTTTTTTTATTCATTTATTCTTGTTACATCTCAATGGTTATCCCATCCCTTGTATCCTCCCATTCTTCCCTCCCTCCCATTTTCCCCCTTATTCCCCTCCCCTATGACTGTTCCTGAGGGGGATTTCCTCCCCCTGTTTGTCATATTTTTAAAATGTTTTTGAGACAGGGGTTTCCTTATGTTGCCCAGGCTGACCCAGAACTCACCACCCTACCGCCTGCCTATCATTGGCAGGATGTGGTAGCTCATGCCTATAATCCCAGCACTTGGGCAGCTGAGGCAGTGCATCGTGAGTTCAAAACCACACTGGGCGCAGTGGTGCACGCCTTTAATCTCAGCACTTGGGGAGGCAGAGGCAGATAGATCTCTGTGAGTGTGAGGCTAGCCTGGTCTACAAAGTGAGTCTAGGACAAAGCTACCCAGAGAAACCCTGCCTGGGGGAAAAAACAAAAACAAACAACAAAAACAACAATGAGTTCAAAGCCAGCCTAGACAATTTAGTGATACCCCATCTAAAATTTGTATCTCCTAACCCCCCAACCCCCCAACCCCCATTTTTTCCTCGAAACAGGTTTCACCATGTACCCCTGGCTGGCTTGGAACTCACAGGAACTTGCTGTCCTGTGCCTTCCAAGTGTTGGAGTTAAAGGTGTGTGTCACTATACCTAGTCTTCACCTTTATCATTATTACTTTTTTTTTTATTGTTATTGTGCGTTATGCATAATGGGGCACCATGCATGCCAAGGCTTGCATGTGCAAATCAGGATAATTTTATGGAGTCAATTCTCCCACTTCCTATATGTGCGTACCAGGACTTGAACTCAGATTGTCAGTCCGTCAGCCGAGCTACCTTGCCAGCCCTACATCTTATTTTTTGAGACAGAGTCTTACAGAACCTGAAGCTCACTGCCTGGAGCTAGACCAGCCACCCCACCCCCACCCCCACCAGCCTTCTGGTCTCCACCTTCCTAGTGCTGGCATTAGATGTGCACAGAATTGCTCGGCTTTTACACAGTGCCAGGGACTCAAACGTGGGTCCTTTAACTTGCACAGGGCAGCTACACCTGCAACGCCCTCTCCCCAGCCCCACGTTTTCCTTTCTGCTGGCGTCATCTTCCTCAGAGTAAGTTTCCCTAGTGACCCCCTTCCAGAAAAGAAGAGCTAAAGCCCTTGGGTGCTCCAGCGGTCAGTGGTACTAAGTGACACCCCAAACCTCTTGGCAGGAGGGAACTTCAGCTAGCCCCACTGGTTGAACTAATTGCCCACCACCCTGCGCTTTGCACCAAGCTGAGCGAAGTTCAGTGCTGTTGACCTTTGTCCTGACTGACGGCAGGCGGAGAAGGGGGTGTTTACTCAGATGGCAGTCTTGGGATCCAGGAGGTGGCTGAGCATGGGACTGGAGTGGCCTGGGTGGTACAGGCCTGTCATCCTAGCTGCGTAAGAGGTTGAGGCAAGTGAATCTCAAATTCAAGATCTCTGGAGGTAGTGGCTTACATGTTTAGTCACAGCACATGGCAGGCAGAGGCAGAAGGATCTCTTTGAGTCTACAGATTGAATTTCAGGACAGCCAAGGATACTTAAAGGAACCTTGCCATGAAACACACACAACACACACACACACTTTCAAATTCAAGGTCCTCCGTGCCTAGAATCCCCCAGTGAGGGGCTGGGGTGTGGCTCAGTGGTAGAGCCCCTGCCTAGAATCCCCCAGTGAGGGGCTGGGGTGTGGTTCAGTGGTAGAGCCCCTGCCTACAATCCCCCAGTGAGGGGCTGGGGTGTGGCTCAGTGGTAGAGCACCTGCCTAGAAACCCCCAGTGAGGGGCTGGAGTGTGGCTCAGTGGCAGAGCACCTGCCTAGAATCCCCCAGTGAGGGGCTGGGGTGTGGTTCAGTGGTAGAGCACCCGCCTAGAATCCCCCAGTGAGGGGCTGGGGTGTGGTTCAGTGGTAGAGCACCTGCCTAGAATCCCCCAGTGAGGGGCTGGGGTGTGGCTCAGTGGTAGAGCACCTGCCTAGAATCCCCCAGGGAGGGGCTGGGGTGTGGTTCAGTGGTAGAGCACCTGCCTAGAATTCCCCAGTGAGGGGCTGGGGTGTGGCTCAGTGGTAGAGCACCTGCCTAGAATCCCCCAGTGAGGGGCTATGGTGTGGCTCAGTGGTAGAGCACCTGCCTAGAATCCCCCAGTGAGGGGCTGGGGTGTGGCTCAGTGGTAGAGCCCCTGCCTAGAATCCTCCAGTGAGGGGCTGGGGTGTGGCTCAGTGGTAGAGCCCCTGCCTAGAATCCCCCAGTGAGGGGCTGGGGTGTCGCTCAGTGGTAGAGCACCTGCCTAGAATCCCCCAGTGAGGGGCTGGGGTGTGGCTCAGTGGTAGAGCCCCTGCCTAGAATCCTCCAGTGAGGGGCTGGGGTGTGGCTCAGTGGTAGAGCCCCTGCCTAGAATCCCCCAGTGAGGGGCTGGGGTGTCGCTCAGTGGTAGAGCACCTGCCTAGAATCCCACAGTGAGGGGCTATGGTGTGGCTCAGTGGTAGAGCACCCGCCTAGAATCCCCCAGTGAGGGGCTGGGGTGTGGTTCAGTGGTAGAGCCGCTGCCTAGAATCCCCCAGTGAGGGGCTGGGGTGTGGCTCAGTGGTAGAGCCCCTGCCTAGAATCCTCCAGTGAGGGGCTGGGGTGTGGCTCAGTGGTAGAGCCCCTGCCTAGAATCCCCCAGTGAGGGGCTGGGGTGTCGCTCAGTGGTAGAGCACCTGCCTAGAAACCCCCAGTGAGGGGCTGGGGTGTCGCTCAGTGGTAGAGCACCTGCCTAGAATCCCCCAGTGAGGGGCTGGGGTGTGGTTCAGTGGTAGAGCCCCTGCCTAGAATCCCCCAGTGAAGGGCTGGGGTGTGGCTCAGTGGTAGAGCCCCTGCCTAGAATCCCCCAGTGAGGGGCTGGGGTGTGGCTCAGTGGTAGAGCCCCTGCCTAGAATCCCCCAGTGAGGGGCTGGGGTGTCGCTCAGTGGTAGAGCACCTGCCTAGAATCCCCCAGTGAGGGGCTGGGGTGTGGTTCAGTGGTAGAGCCCCTGCCTACCTTAAGAAAAGCCTTAGGTTGCGTGCATTCACTCGTGTGTGTGTGTGTGTATGTGTGTGTGTGTGTGTGTGTGTGTGTGTGTGTTGGACAGGAAGAGTCACAGAGTGGCAATATCCCATTTACCCAAAAGCTTCACACTCTAACTCCCTCCGTGACACAGGAACCCACTCTACTCCTTCCCGCTACCTGACTGCTTGTTTGCTGGTGGAAGGGTCTGGCGGGAAATCCCAGCCTGCCTGAGATTCTCAAGTGCTAGGATCGCAGACATAAGCTGTCACCCTGGCTTCTCTACTACGGAGCCTTTTCAGGCCTGGCTGAGTTAGCATCTTACCACAAAACCTCGGCTGACCACATCACTATCCAGCAGTCTTGCTTCCTCCGAATTCTCGTGGTTAAGCAACCATCTGCTTTATCTGTAGCAGCAAGTGCCAAACTCACTGCACCTCAGACACTAAGCAGGGTTAAAGCCCTACTCAGTATGTGGATGGGAGAAATTCTGTTTTAACTGGGCAGTCTAAGACTCAAACAATTTCCCCACTTTCCTTGGAAAAATATTCTCCAGACCCCAATTACTCTCTAACTCTTGACTCAGAAAAGGAAAGGGCAGACAACATGGCTCAGTTTATAAAATTCTAATCTAGCAAGCACAAAGCCCCAAGTTCCATTCCCAGAACCCCGTAAACTAGAGCCTAGCACTAAAAGAGGATCAGTGGTTCAAGGTCATCCTCAGCAACAGAGTAAGTGCCAGGCCAGCCTGAGCTCCATTGAACCCTGCCTTTACACACACACACACACACACACACACACACACACACACACACACACACGGCCACACACACACACACACACACGGCCACAAGATGAATCACATGGAAGGAGAGAATTAACTCATAGAGGCTGCCTTCTGACCTCTGCCCATATGGCACACCTATACACACATGCAAACACACACATACACACATACACACACACACAAATATAATTTTTGTTGGTTTGGTTTGGTTTTTCGAGACAGGGTTTCTCTGTGTAGGGTTTCTCGACTGTCCTGGATTCACTTTGTAGACCAGGCTGGCCTCGAACTCACAGCAATCCACCTGCCTCTGCCTCCCTAGTTGCTGGGATTAAAGGTGTGCACCACTATGCCTGGCATTTGTTTTGTTTTTTGAAACAGGGTTTCCCTGTGTAGTCCGAGCTGTCCTGGACTCACTCTGTAGACCAGGCTGGCCTCGAACTCACAGATCTGCCTGCCTCTGCCTCCCAAGAGCTGGGATTAAAGGCGTGCGCCACCACTGCCCCCAGCTAAATGTAATTTTTTTTTAAGCCAACCACAAGCATCATGCCCTGTCTATGCCACATCTCCAATGAGACATCGTGACTCCTGTTAAGACACTCTGCTGATGCCGTTATCACTAGCTGCAGTCTTATCTACACTGTGTAGTGAGTTCCTTGGCAAAATCCACAATCTCCTTTGATTCCCAGGGGGAGGGGGGTAAGCAGGGGACAGGGGAGGGGCGGGAAGGGGCTACAAAGATGGAAAGGGCCCACTAAGGGGTCTTGAAGCCACCACAACAAGAGAAGCTCACCGAGGCCAGAGATCCGCAGTAGATGCTGAGCCCCCTGACGCACAGAGGGTGAGAGGGTGAGATCCACAAAGGCTTTCACTTGGGCAAGGTCTACCAGGCTCAGCCATGCACCGTATTGCGGCTGCACAGGGTCTGATGGTAAGGAGTCTGCAGAGGAAGTGAAGAGAGAAGGTGATGTCAGTCCTAAGGACACACACCTAACCCCAGTGATCAGGGGACCGAGCCAGAAAGATGACAAATTCAAGGCCAGCCTGGGCTTCAAGGGGAGATCCTACCTCGCAAAAACAAGGGCTGGCAATGTAGCTCCGTAGTGAAGTGTTTGCCCAGCATGTGCAAAGTACTGAGTTCAACCCTCAGCACAAGAAACAAGAGGGAGAGAGAGAGATGGAGACAGACATACAGACAGACACAGAGACAGACAGACAGACAGACAGACAGACACAGAAAGAGAGACACAGGGGCAGGAAGAGCAACTATTGGTCAAGCCCATTTACTCTTTAGTAGAGCTAGGGCTGTATTTCAGTGGTAGAGCCCCTGCCTAGAATCCCCCAGTGAGGGGCTGGGGTGTGGCTCAGTGGTAGAGCCCCTGCCTAGAATCCCCCAGTGAGGGGCTGGAGTGTGGCTCAGTGGTAGAGCACCTGCCTAGAATCCCCCAGTGAGGGGCTGGAGTGTGGCTCAGTGGTAAAGTACCTGCCTAGAATCTCCCAGTGAGGGGCCCAGGGTGTGGCTCAGTGGTAGAGCACCTGCCTAGAATCCCCTAGTAAGGAGCTGGGGTGTGGCTCAGTGGTAGAGCCCCTGCCTAGAATACTCCAGTGAGGAGCTGGGGTGTGACTCAGTGGTAGAGCACCTGCCTAGAATCCCCCAGTGAGGGGCTGGGGTGTGGCTCAGTGGTAGAGCACCTGCCTAGAATCCCCCAGTGAGGGGCTGGGTGTGGCTCAGTGGTAGAGCACCTGCTTAGAATACCCCAGTGAGGGGCTGGGGTGTGGCTCAGTGGTAGAGCACCTGCCTAGACTCCCCCAGTGAGGGGCTGGGGTGTGGCTCAGTGGTAGAGCACCTGCTTAGAATCCCCCAGTGAGGGGCTGGGTGTGGCTCAGTGATAGAGCACCTGCCTAGAATCCCCCAGTGAGGGGCTGAGGTGTGGCTCAGTGGTAGAGCACCTGCCTAGAATCCCTCAGTGAGGGGCCCGGGGTGTGGCTCAGTGGTAGAGCACCTGCCTAGAATCCCTCAGTGAGGGGCCCGGGGTGTGGGTCAGCAATATCCTAGGTCATTTAGATCACTTACTCCTTCCTAGAGTTCAAAGCCTGTATGAGTCTGGACTGAAACAGGAGGCATCTCAGGCAGAAGGAAGGACGGACAAGAACCAGCAACTCAGTTACTCACCAAGGTCTCCCAGAGTGACGTGGCCCAGCACATAGAGTCCCCCCTTCTTTAGCTGGTTGGCCAGGCGCAGCAAAGGCAGGGCACCCCTGGGATTTCCCACCAGGAGCAGCAGCTGTGGCCGCCAGAACTTCACATGTTCCTTACGGACATCCAGGCGGAGCAAGTACTTCCGCACCTGGAAAGCGGGGGTGGAGGGGTAGGAGGGTGTGAGGGGGTGAGGGGTGGGGTGAGGGGGTAGGGGGGTTCGGGGAGTAGCGGGTCAGGAGTCGGGGAGAAGCTTCCGTTACCCGTTCAGTTCTTCTCAGACAGAAATACCAACTCCCTGGGGGTGGGAACGGGGAGATTCCCAAGACTACCCCCCTCCCCCTTTCCTCAAGGGTCCCCCAACCTGGTGAAAAAGCAAGGCTTGGCTGACATAGCCCCAACTGCTGGGTCCTCCTCGTGCGGTGAGAAGAGCGGAAAGTAGGCCCATGAGAAGAAGGGACCCGCCTGCAGCCCCAGGGCTAATGAGGAACATCATCAGCAGACAGGAGGCCACCCCAAGCAGGCAGGTGTGCCAGGAGAACAGGCTGAAGGTGGGGCTGGGATGGGCAGAAAAAAAAGAGCACTCAGGGTGGGCGTGAACACCCGCCTGTCACTCTAGTCCCCAGCCCGCCCTCTTGAGGCTCCACCTTCCCATTCCTCCTTAGTCTTGTATTCTCTAAGGCATCTTTATTCCTCACCGGAAGTTGGGAGCGGAAGCCCACTCCAGACTCAGGCAAGACAGGTCCACCGCAGCATAGGCCACCAAGTAGAAGACAGTGACCACGGCAGCCAACGTGTTCAGTTTCCCAGCCAGCAACACCAGCTGCAAAAGAACCAAGAGGACCGGGCGGTGGTGGCGCAGGTCTCTAATTCCAGCCCTCGGGAGGCAGAGGCAGGCGGATCGTTGTGAGTTCGAGGCCAGCCTGGTCTACAAAGTGAGTCCAGGACAGCCAAGGCTACACAGAGGAAACCCTATCTCAAAAAGTCAAAAGAAAGAAAAATGAAAGGGATTAGGCCGCCGCCGGGCGTGGTGGCGCACGCCTTTAATCCCAGCACTCGGGAGGCAGAGACAGGCGGATCGCTGTGAGTTCGAGGCCAGCCTGACAGTCAAGGCTACACAGAGAAACCCTGTCTCGAAAAACCAAAAAAAAAAAAAAAAAAAGAAAGAAAGAAAGGGATTAGGCCAAGTGTGGTAGTCCACACTTTCAATCCCAGGGGTCCCCAAGTCAGGTAGTTCTCTGTGAGTTCCAGGACAGTCTACACAACAAGTTTCAGGCCAGTTTTTTGTTTTTGTTTTTTAATACAGGCTTTTTCTGTGTAGCCTTGGCTGTCCTGGACTTGCTTTGTAGACCAGGCTGGCCTTAAACGCACAGTGATCCACACGCCTCTGCCTCCTGAGTGCTGGGATTACAGGCGTGCAGCACTATACCAGGGTTTTTTTGTTTGTTTGTTTTTGTTTTTAAAGTACTACTGCAAGTCTTAGGACAACATTCAGCAGACAGAATGCTTGCCCAGCACTTATGAAGTCCTAGTTTCCATCCCCAGCACCACACAAAACAGGCAAGGCATGGAAGTGCACACCTGTAATCCCAGCACTCAGGAGCAAGAGGCAGGAGAATCAGAAGTTCGAGGCTAGCCTGAGACATTCAAGACCATGCTTATATCCAAAAATATAAAATCGAAACCAGAATGTCAATTCAACCCTGCAATATCTCTATGTACCTGAAGAGGTACCAAGGAACTCTATATAATGACAATTTACCCCCACAAAGCTCCACAAAATGCCAGTGTCCCCCAAGAAAGGTCAGTGTACACTACAAAATGCCAAGGCACTTCCAGAACTCAGGAGGGCAGGCAAGAGTTGTAGGTCCACCTGGGCTACGCAATGAGTTTCAAGCTAGCCTGGGCTACAAAGAAAGACCCTGTCTCAAAAAAAAAAAAAAAAAAAAAAAAGCTGAAGGGTAGGAGGTAAAATTCAATGAGGCTTCAGTATGTGTAAGATACTAGGCACAAACCCCAGGACTGCAAAATAAAATTAATAAATTAAATGTGGCCAGGCATGGTGGTGCACACACTTAATCCCAGCACTTAAAAGGCAGAAGCAGGCAGATCTTTATGAGTTCTAAGGCATTCTGGTGAGCCTATAAAGTTCCATGGTAGCCAGGGCTACATGAGGCTGTCTTAATAGAAATAGATAAAAATAAATGTCAGTGCACCACATGAGTGAGTGAGTGAGTGTGTGTGTGTGTGTGTGTGTGTGCTTATGAGGCGATGTCTTACACTGTCTAGCTAGCCTGTTTTATACCTATTGCAATCCTTGTACCTCTGCCTACTGAGTGCTACAATTACATGCTTGGGTTATACCCACCTTGTGTTATTTGTTATTTTCAGGCAGGGTCTTATTGCATAGCTCAGGCTGGCCTCAAAAGTTTCTTTTTTCCTTTTAAGATTTATTTGTTTAGTATACAGTATCCTGCCTGCATGTTACACCTGCAGGCCACAGGAGAGCACCAGATTTCATGGTAGATGGTTGTGAGCCATCATGTGGTTGCTGGGACTTGAACTCAGGACCTTCAGAAGAGCAGGCAGTGCTCTTAACCTCTGAGCCATTTCTCCAGCCCCTTCTTTTTTCTTTTTTAAATTTATTTATTATTTATCTTTATCTCATGTACACTGCTGTTTTTGTTTTTTGCCAGCATTTATGTCTATGTGAGAGTATCAGATCTTGGACTTATTGACATTTGTGAGTTGTCATGTGGGTGCTGGGATTTGAACCTGGGTCCTCTGGAAAAAGCAGTCCTCTCTCCAGCCTTCTGGCCTCAAAGTTTCAATCCATTCCTTACCTCTATCTCCAAATGCAGAATACTGGTGTGCACTATTGGCCTGCATCCTTAGTTTGATTTACACCTCCACTCCAGGCCTAAGATGGTTTCTGAGTTGGCTAGCTTGAGGGTGAGAGGCATGCCAGCTCAAAGGGCGACTCACCTGCACTAGTCCCCAGGAATACAGCACAGCACCCCAGGGGTTGCCCCCTCCAGACACCACCTTGGCCGGTGCCAAGATGACACCTGGGAAAACAGAATCACACCAGACACATCAGTCTAGAGGGGATGGAGACAGACCCAAGAGGGCAAAGCCCAGGGCAGCTCAGCAGACCCAAGGAGCACCACACCAAAGAGGTCATCTTGGGCCAGGGCGTGCAGGATTCGGGAGGCACCGATCAGGGAACTCATGGAGGCTGAGAGCGCCGTGGCGTAGATGCCGATCAACACGAGTGGGGGCCACAGGCTGATGCCACGGAAGAACCCATAGTCCTCCTGAAGCAGGGTCCTAGCCAGGAGGAAAAGGACGAGGAAGGGCTGGTCAGTGGGCTGCTACCATAAGGTCCTCCTGAGAGAAGGTCCTTAGAGCCATGTCCTAGAGGGGGCCTTGTAATCCTAGCATTCAGGAAGTAGAGCCAGGAGGTTCTCAAGTTCTGGACCAGCCTCAGCTACATACAGGGCAGTGGTTCTCGACCTCCCTAACGCTTTGACCTTTTAATACAGTTCCTCATGCTGTGGCGGCCCCCAACCATAAAATTATTTTCCTGGATAGATCTTAGCTATACTTTTGCCACTGTTTTGCATCATTAATGTAAATATTTATAGTTTCTGATGGTCTTGGGCAACCCCTGGCAAAGAGTCAATACCCCCGCCCCCAAGGGGGTCACGACCCACAGGTTGAGAACCACTACTACAGGGATTTGAGGGCCAGCCTGGGTTATATGAGACTCTGTTTCAAAAAACAAAAAGAAGCTAAGTTGCTGGACGGTGGTGGCCCACACCTTTAACCCCAGCACTGGGGAGGCAGAGGCAGGTGGATCTCAATGAGTTCGAGGCCAGCCTGGTCTACAAAGTGAGTTCCAGGACAGCCACTGCTACACAGAGAAACCCTGTCCAAAAAAGAAGGAGGAGGAGGAGGAGAAGGAAGAGAAGAAGAAGAAGATTTTAAAAAGCAGCAGCAGCTACGTCCTAGAGCACAGTCTGATGACTCACACCTGTAATCCCAGCACTCGGGAGGCTGAGGCTAGAGGATTACTATAAGCATAAAACCGTAGGGGAAGACCCTGTGTCAAAACAAAAAAGGAAAGAAACTCGGTTAGGCCAGGTGTGATGGTGCACATGTGCAAGAGGGGCCAGAGAATCACTGGTCAAGGTTGGCCTGAGGTACAAAGCAAATTCATGCCTCAAGAATACAACAAAGGGCTAGAGAGATTACCTCAGTAGTTAGGAGCCGTCTCTGGTAACCATGACGACCTGAGTTTGGATCTCAGCACCCATGCGACAAGCCAAGCATGGTTGCAACCCCAGAGGAGACGGGAGGATCCCTGGGGCTTGCAATCTACCAGCCCAGGAAATGAAAACAAATCGTAACAAAAAGACAGGCTCTCCAGGTGTAGTGAGAGACCTTGCCTCAAAATAAAAAGAAGACAGAGATGGTGGCTCAAGCTTTTAATCCTAGCACCTGAGGAGAAGAGGTAGGTGGATCTCCGTGAGTTTGAGACCAGCCCAGCCAGGGTTACACAGAGAAACCTTGCCTCAAAAAAAAAAAAAAAAAGTAAAAGAGAGAGAGAGAGAGAGAGAGAGAGAGAGCGCGCGCACGCGCGTGCGCACGCACTAGAGGGCACCTGATGTCATACCACACAGACCTTTCTTTCTTTTTCTTTCTTTCTTCCTTCCGTCCTTCCTTTCTTTTGGGTGGGTGGTTCTTTTGAGACAGGGTTTCTCTCTAGCCCTGACTGTCCTGGAACTCACTCTGTAGTCTAGGCTGGCCTCGAACTCAGAGATCCACCTGCCTCTGCCTCCCAAGTGCTGGAGTTAAAGGTGTGTACCACCAGCCCTCCCCTTTCCCCCATGGGTAGCACCATTGGAGAAACTATCTCCAATTGTCCCCCAAAAACTTTGGTCCTACTCGGCCACCTGTGGCGACCCAGGGAACCATTTTGTTCCAACACTCAGCCTCCAGGAGAGTCTGTCACCTCCCACCGCCGCGTACCTGTCACAAGTGAAGCTGGAAAGGAAGAAAAGGAGGATGTAAACGAGGAAGGTGTAGGCGACTGCGGTGATGGTGCCCAGTGGGATCGCCCGGCTAGGGTCCTTCAGCTCCCCTGAAGGGACAGGAGCAGAGAGAGAGAGAGAATGGTCAGTCCTCCCATCACACCCAAATCTCTCATGCTGGCAGCCTTACCACACCCCGACCCCCCCCCCCCCCGACCCCCGCCACCACCACCACCAAGAGCCGGCTCTCACCTGACATGTTGGCGCCAGCCATGATGCCGGTGCAGCCGTTGAAGAGGACAGCAAAGACGCTGGCAAAAGTCATCATGGCTCCGGTGGTATAGTCCTCAGCGTAGCCAGCTGACGGGAAAGGTGCGTCAGTCTACCTCATAGGGATCCAGACATCGTGGCCCCGCCCCCCCCTCCCCCACCTCACTTTCACATTCGCCAAGTGTTTACCTCCCCTCCACAGCCCTGACTTAGGCCCCGGCCCAACCCGTGTGGGGGCCTTGTGTCACCTCCTCCCCAAGTTCCTCAGTAGTTCCTCACAGGCCTCTTTACCCCTACACCTATCAGAATTTGCCCACCCAGCTCAGAGTACCTGCAGGTCTTGCCTGTGCCTTCCCCAGTCCGCATAAGATGCACTTTCCCACCCACATCCACCTCCGCCAAAAAAGCTGGGGGGGGGGGGCCGGTTAGGGTGTGCCGTATAGTCTGATTGCTGTTTTTACTGTTTTTCTTGCTTTACTGCTCTAAAAACTGGGTGCATCTTATAGTCCAAAAAATACGGTAGGTCTCACTTCTCTGCTTGAACTATACCGTTTTTTGTTTTTGTCTGTCCCTGTCTTTCTTTCACGATGGGATCTCATTGTATCCCAGGCTGGCCTCCAACCCACTGTGAAGCCAAGGGTGACACCGAACTCCTGATCCTCTTGCCTCTACTTCCTGAGTGCTGGGATTACAGGCGCGCACCACCATGAGCGGCTGATGTGGTGCAGGATGTAGAACCCAGGGCTTTGACCACGCCAGGCCAGAGCTCTACCAACAGGGCTCCACCCACAGCTCCTCCAGGGATCCTTGTTTTTAAGGTTCATTTGTATATTTTATTATAAGTATGGAGGAGATCATGCCATGTGTGTGTAATGATGTCATGTCCGCTGAAGCTGGCGCTATGAACTGCCTGGCACGCATGGCCGGGCACTCCTAACTGTGGACGCATCTCTTGAGCCCCTCCTCCGGGGATCCTAGGGCCCACCTCTCCCCCACGGCCCCTGGCACTGCAGTGTTCAGCTCACCTCCCAAGTTGTCCTTCAGGGTGCTGCTGTTGAAACCAGTGAAGCGGCCATAGCGGGACGGCACAGAGGAGCTGTTGGTGCCCGGCCGGGGAGCTAACGGGATGTCCCTAGGTCCCACCGCCACAAAGCTGACCAGCACGGAGGCCAGGGAACCAGAAACCAGCAGGAATGTAAGGAAGGAGGCGCGGGCGTAGAGTCCAGCTCCCAACGTACACACACCGCCCACGAGGCCCAACAGAAGGGAGCCGTAGAGCAAGTTCCAGCCATAACCCTGAGGCAGGACCCGGAGTCCACTGGAACCTGTGGCATCTGGAGAGAAGCAGGATTGACTTAAAAGAGGGTGACCCCCCCCCCCAAGGAGACACCCAGCCCCCACTATGACAGCTCCCCCCTGCCCACCTGCTACTAGAGACCTTAATTATCCTGCATCCCTGTTTCAGGATCGCCCCAGCATCTTTGCTCTCCCTGCTGGGTACCAGTCTTGCTCTGGTAACTTACAGAACATTAGGCTGGTCTCTCTAACCAGAACCAGGCGTGTCCAATCTTTTGACTTTGCAACATAACACTGTCATTGACAAATCCTGCTCAAGAACTTCCCAAAGCACAAAAGAAAAAAAAATTTTTTTTTTTAATTTCGTAAAAAAGACAGTAAGATGGCTTGGGAGGTAAATGCACCTGCTGCCAAGTCTGACAAGCTGAGTTCAATGCCTGGGACCCACATGGTAGAAGAAAATCAATTCCCACAAGTTGGCTTCTGAACTCCACATGAAGGACATGACACGCGCACACGGGCGTGCACACACATTCTCACTCATACACACACGCATGTACTCACACTCACTTATGCACACTTATTCTCACTAATGCACACACACTCATGCACACACACATTCTCATGCACACACACTCAGTCACTTATGCACACTCATTCTCACTCATGCACACACACTCACTCATGCACACACACTCACTCACTCATGCACACACACTCAGTCACTCATGCACACACACTCACTCATGCACACACACATTCTCATGCACACACACTCAGTCACTTATGCACACACACATTCTAATGCACACACAGTCACTTACGCACACACATTCGCGCTCAT
The DNA here is from genome assembly GCF_964271855.1 of Acomys minous. Taxonomy (NCBI): domain Eukaryota; kingdom Metazoa; phylum Chordata; class Mammalia; order Rodentia; family Muridae; genus Acomys; species Acomys minous. The sequence goes on along the minus strand of NC_140498.1, from coordinate 71,990,152 downwards.
GCACGCATGCACACTCATACACACACTCATGTACACCATACTCACTCATGCACATACACACTCATGTACTCACACTCACTTATGCACACTCATTCTCACTAATGCACACACACTCACACATGCACACACACACACTCACACGCACACACACACACACTGACTGAGTCTGTAGCTCAGTTGGTAGAGTGCTTACTTAGCAGAAAGGCCTGGGTTTCATTCCCAGCACCACATAAACTCAGGTGTGGGAGCACATGCCTGTTGTCTAACTATTGGAAGCTGGAGACAGGCAGGATGGCTCAGTGGATGGGTAAGCAATACTGCTATGCAAGCCTGGTAACCTGAGTTTGGTCCCCCCAAAACCACCTAAAGGTAAAAGAAGAAAACTGAACTGACTCCACAAAGTTGTCCTGGGACCTGCACACTCAAGCCATAGTAGGTGTGTGACACCCTATCACAACACAACAATAAAAACATTAATGAAAGTTTACAAATAAATAAATAAGACAAAGAGCAATAAAGGAAGATAGCTAACACTGACCTTTGACCTCCACATAGGTCTTGAACCATGCTCATGCAAGTTCACCCACACATAAACACATCACACATCAACACCCCATATGCCTCTCTCGCCCCCCTCAAAAAGAGAGAAAAGAAATGCATATATAAAAAAGAATCTAATTTTTAAAGCAAGCTTAAAATTTTGTGTTGGGAGCACTTAAAGCTATCCTTGGCTACACACAGCCTCATGTGGCCAGAGGGCTGCAGGTTGGACATGCCTGGAAATGGTAAAATTCCCTGGGGACGGAGACAAGCACTCAGTTGCCCACGTGTCCATGTCCATCTGGGCAGCAGCACATGCATCTTGGAAGACATGACTCCATCATCCCAGACCCTGAGACCCCCAGCACCACCCAGACCAGGTTGTGGAGAACACAGACCAGCGCCAAAGACATCCAGCACAGACTCCACCAGCCCCAGCAGGGACACGGCACAGCCACAGACGTTAGCCAGGTAGAACATGAGGCCGATGCTGCCGCCAACCTCCGGCCCCAGCGTCCTGCTGATCATGACTAAAAATGGAAGCAGGAGGTTGAGCGTTAAGGGAAAAGAAACTGAAATGGAGGAAGGGACCATAGGTCGGCCTTCCGGCAGCTTCGTGTCCAGCTTTTCCTGCAAACATCAGTTCAGTTTGCAGTAATGGTGTACTCATATCCTGTATCGTCGCATAGATTGGACGACCACATGGCCTGCTCCATTTTCCCAGTCCTGCCAGGGAAGCTCTCTACCCTGAGCCATTACCCCTGCTCTCTTCTTACTCTCTGTTTTTGATACAGGATCTTAAGAAGCCCTGACTGGCTTCCAACTCACTATGGGTTGGATGACCTCGAACTCCTCCTCCTCCTGCCTCCACTCCCCCACCGGCCCCCACCCGCCACCCAAGTGCTAGAGTTAGAGGCATGTATCGCCAGGCCCCACTCTTACATTTTATTCTGAGACAAGGTCTCCACTAGTTGCCCAGGCTAGCCTCAAATTCACTCTGTAGCCAAGGATAATCTTAGACTTTTAACCCTTCATCTCCCGGGTATCTAAGATGAGAGGCCTGCATTTCTACACCTGGCATCTACGTGCCTCATCTGTAAAATGACTATCACTGACCTTGTTTGTTTGTTCGTTTGTTTGTTTTTTGTGAGAGAGAAGGACTGAGGATCAAACCCCAGGCCCCAAACTCATGCTTGCTAGGCAAGCACTCTACCACTGAGCTACATCCGGCCTCTGCCCTTAAAATGCTAACAGCTAACATCGTTAGAAGACCGGACGGTAGTAATTAACGTGGAAGACAGAGTGCCGGTCACTTTTACCATCTCCTCCTGCTACTCACCACACACATTAACTTTTGGCCTTTTGGCCCCCTCCCCCTGTCCAAAGCCTGGAGGACAGGCCAACCCAGACCCTGTCCACCTCTGTTGGAGGATACAGTAGGCTCCGCCCCCTCTCACGGCTCCATTGGTGGCAATGGCGCAGACGGAGAGGACAGTGAGGGCCAGGATGACGTACGCAACCAGGAGCATGGCCAGGGCCTGCAACAGCCCAGCATGGCCCACCACGAAGCCTGAGCAAGGGGGCGGAGAAGCAGGTCACAAGGGATGGTGACATTCCTATCCCCTACCCCCATCCCACTGAGTAGCAGAGTCCCACAGCAGACCCCTGCCCCCATCCCCGCCAAAACAAGGCCACAGGGGGTCTTTTTCCTCCTACCCGCCATCTGACCATATCTAGCTGGGGCCATCCCGAGCCTTGGCTTCCTTCCCAGGAACTTCTCCCTCCACTCACCAATCCTTAGGAATACAACAATACTAAACATGGACAGGACGGTGGGCACCACCACACCCAGGAAGGTGGAGAGCTTGCGGGCTGACGCCACCCCAGATCCTCCTGCTCCGTTGGGAGGGAAGGCAGCCCCTTCTTCCCCCAGAAGCCGGTAGGCCAGCAGAGGGGAACTCTCGCTGGCCATAGCTGAGGGCGGGCAGAGGAAGCCACAAAAGGGCTAGGTGAGACCTGTGAGAAAGAGACTTTAGTGGCTGGATAGCAAGCCCACAGAACCTCTCCTCCTAAACAAAACGCTAATCAAGCACGCAAACCCTCAGAGCTTCCTCAAAAGGAGAGTCACAAAAGGTCACACACACACACACACACACACACACACACACACACACACACACGGCACAGAAACTTAAAACCATCCCACCAACTTCCTCACAATCTTGGAACCCGGTGCTTAAATAATCAGGGCCCCTTTCGGCTCTTATGGACCATGCCCCCTGAAACTAGGGGTAGCAGTGGGTCTACAAAAAGGATACAGATTCCTTCCTGTCAAACCAGGTCTCTCCTTAACTGGCAACAAGAGGGGAAGGAGAGCTAGCTCCCCAAAGGGAAGTTAGTGTCTACCAGTAAACACCCCCTCCCGAGTCCTAAGCTGCACCTCTCGGTTACCCCCAACACAGCATCTCACACACGGGCAATAAAACTTTCAAATCTCTCAAAGCCCCACCCTCCATCACTCCTGTCCCTTAACCCATCTCGATCCTAACCAGATTTTTCTAATCTCTACGAGGAGCCCACCAAACTCTTTCAATCCAAACAGAGCCATCGATTGTCCAAACACACATGCAGGCCGCTAGGCATCGAGCCACACAGGATCCCCAGGGTCCTTCCTCCCCCCACCCACCCGCTCTTGTCCACTTGCTCCAGTAACTGGATGCTTGGGGGCCAAGGATCTGGCTCCAGCCGGCCAAGCTCACCCCGCAGCTGGGTGCTCACTTACCACCCTAGGAACGCAGCTGCTCCAGGGTGATCCTTGCGCTCCTAGGAGGGTAGGGGGGTGGCCTCCGCTATTCACAGAGGGGGGCGAGGGAGCCGGAAAAAAGCAACCGGGCTACCGGGATGTCAGGCCCGGAGCCTGCCCTCCCCAGCAAAGCCTCCCATTGGTCCCGGAACAAGCCCCGCCCTGAAGGCGTGGCCCGATCACAAGCTCCGCCCACACTCTCGCCAGCTGCGGATGCCATACAAACTGCTCCACGTGCGTCCCGGGTGTCTTCTGCAAGGTAGTAGGTCACGATGCTCAAAGCCCCCGTTACCGCGATGCTAAGAGATGCCTAAGTGTGGGTCTGACTCCACTCTGAGCTCCGAGGAACCCCCAGGAGTATCGGAAAGGGGCCTTTGGCGACTGCGGAAAAGTGGCCTGGAGTGGGCGGAACCGCGGCACCTGACTCAGGTGTGTGGCCGGGAACTGCGAGCGACGTCGGTCGGCGCCTTCCGGAGTCATACTATTCCAGTGTCTCCAGAGACCAAGAATGTCCTCGAGGTTCCATCCTCTTCCCTTTCACGCCCAGAGGAGACCATCTCCTCACCCAGTTTCAGCCCTCCGGCTGCACTCTTGTCTTCCGCCACCGGAGGGAGCCTTGAGCCCCCATCCAGGCGCAGGTCCTGGTGGACAAGCAGGTTGCCTTGCCTGCTTTTGTGCCTGTCGACAAAGATCATAGAACTGTGAACCCAACTTTCACATTGGTGCCCTCCTCCTCACTCCTTACAGGTCTCAGCAACTACGTTTCCTCATCTATAAAACGTTCATTGCGGCGGTGGTGGGGGTGGTGGTGGTGGGGGGTTAGTGGTTAGGTGTGTGGCGTTCCTTAGCCCCAGTTCGCTGCATAGCTGACTTGAAGCTTCTGATTCTCCCGCCTCTAGCCTCCCATATGTTAGGATTACAGATAACATCACAGCTTGATGCTAATATTTATTTTCCTCAAAGAGCACTGCCCCCACCCTCCCCTACCCCGACCCGAGATTAAACACACACGGCCTCAGGCGCACCAGTGATGCTATACCACAGGCACAGCCTTGACATACTGACTCTTCAGTCGAATGCATAAGTTTATTCAGTGATTTTTTTTACACCCACACAGTATTCTACTAAGTACGCATAACCGGTCTGTGAGTGGATGTTGCTACTATTGTGGTTTTGTTAAATTAGGGAACCGAAGATGGGAGGCTTGCTTTTTTTTTTTTTTTTGGTAATGTGTTTTGTCTGCATGTATGTATGTGTATTATGTGTGTGCCCGGTCCCCACAGAGATCAGAAAAGTGTACTGGATCCCCTGGGACTGGAATTAATGGATGGTTGTGAACCACCCTGTAGGTGCTGGGAACGGAACCTGGCTATGCTGCAAGAGCCGCAAGTACCTTTATCCACTGAGCCATCTTACCGGTCCGTTGGGGACCTTTAGCAACACAGTCTGACCTTTTATATGGAGATTTACAGTCACCCTATTATTTGGACCCCCAGAAATGAACATAGTTATAGAGTCTCATGGGGAGGCAGACAGGAGGATCCTTGGGGCTCAGCTGCACTGGTGAGCTTGAGGCTCAGAGAGAGACCTGTCCTAAGAAATAAAGTCGGAGCCGGGCAGTGGTGGCGCACACCTTTAAACTCAGCACTCAGGAGGCAGAGGCAGGAGGATCACTGTGAGTTCAAAGCCAGCCTGGTCTACAAAGTGAGTCCAGGACAGCCAAGGCTACACAGAGAAACCCTGTCTCAAAAAAAAAAAAAAAAGGGGGGGGACACCTCCGGCTTCCACTTGCATGTGAACATATGTGGACACAAACTCACACACACAGTGTAGCTCTACCAGGGACAGCTTTGCAATTCCAGTAGTCACCTCTGCTACCCATGTTTCAGTCACAATGTTTGGTGATTTTGTTTTGTTTTGTTTTGTTTTTTTCAATTTCTTTTTTTTAGGGGGGGTGGTTTCGAGACAGGGTTTTTCTGTGCAGCCTTGACTGTCCAGGACTCACTTTGTAGACCAGGCTGGCCTCGAACTCACAGCGATCTGCCTGCCTCGGCCTCCCGAGTGCTGGGATTAAAGGCGGGCGCCACCACGCCGGCCCTCTTCTTTTTTTTTTTTTTTTTTTTTTAAGACAGGGTCTCACTATGTAGCCCCCGCTGGCCTGGAACTTAACTATATAGACCAGGCTGTCCTCGAACTCTCAAAGATCTACCTGCCTATGCCTCCTGAGCGCTGGAATTAAAAGCGTGCGACACCACATCCGACTCTGGAGCCTCTGGGAGCCACACAGCAGGGCAGTCTGATTTGTCTCCCAGCAGCCTTGCTGAAGACAACACGTCCATGGGCTGTGATGACCGCTGCGCTGATGGCTTTGCGGTGATGTAAGGGGCTTGCTTTTGCTACAAAGGCGGGCAAATGTCCCGAGGGTGGCTGCGATTGGATGAGAAGTCTTGGCCTCTGTGTTCATTTCTTTTGGCACTAAGGTAACAAAAGCAGCCCAGAGGATGGAAGAGTTCATTCTGGCTCACAGTTGGGGCAGCTGGAGGGTCACATGACACCCGCAGTCAGAAAGCAGGGAGAGAGGTGACTGCTGCTGCTCAGCTCCGTGCTCTTTAGTCAGTCCCCAGCCTAAGACAAGACGGCAGGCTACAGTGAGGGTGTGGCTCCTCACCTCAGTTGAGCTAGCTAGAAAATCCCTCACCAACCTACCCAGAGGTTTGTCTCTTCGGTAATTCTTAGCTGTTACAGCAGCTGCCCTTGTTCTGTGTCTGTACACTTGGCTGCCTTAACCTTTAGGTCAAATTCTGCTCAAGTGGGTCCCTTGAGACATGACTTGCCCGGGGCTGGAGAAATACAGTTAATGGCACTTGTTGCTTCTGCTGGGGGTCCAGATTTGGTCCCCAGCACCTCCATGGTGGCTCACAACTATCTGTAACTCCAGTTCCAGGGGGGCCTGTTTTAAGAGAAATGCTTTGTCCAGGACTACAACACAGAATTAATCTAGTTATAGTTTTTCTTCCTCTTTCAGAATGAAGATACCCGCCAGCCTCAAACTGGGCATGGCTGCTCGTCTCAGCACTGGCAAGGCAGAAGCAGGTGGACCTCAAGTTCAAGGACAGCCTGGGCTACGTAGCCAAACTTGTCTCAAATAAATAAATTTTAAAAAGCCATTCCTTTAGATAGTAGCTGCAGAAACCCCCTACTCCACAGAAACTGTAATCCGACGCCAGGGTCTTCCTCCTCACGTGACTACACAGGCCCCGCCCCCAGGGAAGGGAATATGGCGGCGCCCGCAGTGGCTTCAGAACGGGCAATCAACGAGAGGACGCTGGTGCGCCCCAGAGCGTCCACATCGGCGTCTTTTCTGCGGTTGTATGCTGGGAAGGCGGGAATTCTGGGTTTACGCGCTGGACCTCCCTCTCCCCAGTTTTTAAAAGAGAGACAAAACAAAACAAAAAACCCCACCTAAACCTCAGAGACAGTCTGATCTGACCTACCTGCTACCTCCCCACTTCTTGGATCCATCGCAGGAGGATGAACTTGAGGCATTCAAGTAACTGGTTTATCTCCTTTGTGCCAACACTTTGCCAACGTATTAAAGTGACCTCCCCAGCTTCACACACACACAAAATCTGTGCTTTCCCTGGCCGACCAGGAAATGCAATGAACCCGGGAAGTCCGAACGAGACCTCAGATAATTTCCTGGCGATGCCCCCAATCCTCCCTCCCTCCCTCCCACCGAAAGCTCTCCAGAGTTCATCCCCAACCCCCACCCCTCAGAACGACCAGGTCCAGGTCCCTGGGGCAGATGAGCCCTTGGCCACCACCCCTCCAATTTCCTGAAAACCCAGCAAACAAAGGGCTCGGGAAGGGAGGCGAAAGCCGAGCAGGGCGCCCTTCCTGCAGGACAGCTGATGAGGCAAAAAAAAAAAAAAAAAAAAAAAAAAAAAAAAAAAAAAAAAAAAAAAAAAAACCGGGTGGGAATGACATTCCAGGATTCCTCTAGGGATCTGTCTAGATCCTGGAGATGAGGGCGTGAGCGGCAGGGCAGGGGCACTGGACTTAGAGGGCCCGGGGACACCTGAATTTGCAAGCTGCCTTGGTGGTGTGATGTCAACCTTAGGGAATGGAGGGGGTGGGGGCAATCTTGGGGTTCAGGTGTGCTGTTTGGCTCCCAGGCGAGAACAGTGGGGGCTGGCAGACGCCTGAAGCCCTGCGTCATCTCCTCTGGGACTCAAGCCTACCTCCCCCCTGGCCCGACCTGCTACCACCCTCTGTGGTGGCCCCACCCGGGACCTGGCTTCCTGCTCCTCCCCAACACAGATCTTTACCCTGCCAAGCTGACCTAGCCAGCAGCTCCAGTTCTTTGGGGGGGGGGGGGGGGCGTCCTTCTAGAACACCGGTAACCTAGTCCCTAACCACTAATCGTTCTCGTAGTCCTAACCAGAGCTAGTCTCCTTGCCGGCCCCTGCTCCCGCCCCCTTTCCCATCAGGAGCACCGTGGTAAGGAAGGGAAGGCGCAGTCTAATGGTTGGGACCGGAGATATTGGCATGGCGCGGGGTGGGGTGTGGGGGGGGGGGGCGCTTGGCCTCATATCCTGTCAGGCTGCCAAGGGAAGAGAAGAAACAAAAGACTTCCCACTGTGGGGACAATGAGCCTCCTACTTGCTCTCCTCCACCCGCCCATTGGTCCACCTTTCCACTACCACCCCCCCCCAGCGTAAACTCTGCCCCCCCCCTCAGTCCCTTAGGCTCCTTCCTCTTCTACACTATGCCCCCCTCCCCGACGCACACACTAGCAAGCTCTGCCCTATGCCACTAAGCTCCACTAGGTTCTCTCTACTCCTTGATATCCCAACAGCCATGCTGGTCCCTTCCTCTCCCTGACAAGACTGAAGGCAAAGGCAGCGAGGCTTCTCTGCAGTGCTAAGGGGAGTGGGGGGCGGGGGTGTGACTGGAAAGTATTAGCTTAGGGGAGGACTGTGGCCCAGTCGGTAAGGTGCTAACTCAGGTACCCAAGAAGCCCCGGGCTTGATCCCTACCACTGTGGTGGCTCAGGCCTTTAATCCCAGCACTCAGGAGACAGAGACAGACAGATCACTGAGTTCGAGGACAGCCTGATCTACAGAGTGACTTTCATATCAGCCAGGGCTACACAGAGAGACCCTGTCTCAAAAAAAAAAAAAAAAAAAAAAAAGACATGAGACAGAGACTGTTTCAATGCAGGGTGGACTGCAAGAACCAACAACTGAAAATGTCCTCTGACCTTCGGGAGTATATGCACACTCACACACGTAATTGAACACAAGTGCGGACGTGTGAGTGTCATGGTGTTCCTGTAGAGGTAAGAGGGCAGCTTCGGGTGTTTTCCCCCCACCTTCCTCCATGTTTGAGACAGAGTTGCTCTTGTTATTCACCAGCGCACACACGAGGGTAGCTGGCCCACGAGCTTCTCTGGTGTTTTCTGTCTCCAACTCTCACTAGAAGCAGTGAGTACAGATGTGCACTACCACATCTGGCTTTCCGCATGGGTTCTGTGGATTTGAACTCAGGCCTTCATGCTTGGAGAGCACGGACTTTATCACTGAGCCAACTCCAAGTCCTCTCTTAGGTTTTGAGTTTATTTCATGTCCTGAAACAGGGTCTCATGGAGGTTAGACGGTCCTTAAACTCAGTGTGTAGCCAAGGGTTTTGAACTTGACCTTCCTGCCTCTGCCTCCCAAGCGATGACATTAGGGACTCCTGGCTTGTGTTTTTGAGACAGACTCTCAAACATCTCAGGCTGGTGCTGGGATGCTGAGGTTTTAAAGTGGGGCTTCTCAGCTGTGCCTGGCACTTGAATCCTTTGTGAGCGGATTTTCCATCTTTTTTCCTCCCTATGAATCTTTAATTTTTGTGTGCATTGGTGTCTTGCATGCATGTGTGTCTGTGTGGAGGTATCGGAACCCCTGGAACTAGAGCTGGGAATTGAACCTAGGTCCTCTGGAAGAGCAGCCAGCAGGGCTCTTAACCCCTGAGCCATCCTTCCGACGTTAAGTGTGCTCACAAGTCTCTCAAATGGGTCCCTAAGCTTTTAAAACCCTTAAAGAGTTAGCATTAGATTATCCAGATCTAATGGAGCCTTTTACCAGAGGGTGAACATGACAACAACGCAAAGACCCGGACCGCCATCCCATAGGGGAAAGTGGGCTTATGGAGATAGCTGTTGTGAAACCCTCCGACTGTTGTCTTCTGCTTCGAGCAGAGATCAAGTGATAATAGAAGTTAGAAAGCTGCAGGCCTCTAATCCCAGCATGCAAGAGGCAGGGGCAGGTGGCTCTCTGTGAGTCATTGTATAGATATCTCACTCACACACACACACTGGCCTGGGCATGGGAACACTTACCTTTAAGTCCCAACACACAGGAGGCAGAGGAAAGCAAATCTTTGTTTACAAAGTGAGCCCTAGGCTAGTCAGAGCTACATAGTGAAACTCTGTCTCAATTTTTGTAAAAAAAAAAAAAAGGGAACCAGTTGGCAAGGTCTATTATAGCATAATAAGGTTATTAAAGCCGGGCGGTGATGGCGCACACCTTTAGTCCCAGCACTCGGGAGGCAGAGGCAGGCGGATCTCTGTGAGTTCGAGGCCAGCCTGGTCTACAAAGCAAGTCCAGGACAGCCAAGGCTACACAGAGAGACCCTGTCTCGAAAAACAAAAACAAACAAAAAAGACGTTATTAAATATTTAATCAAAACTATTTTAAATCAAAAGGGCGATATTAGGGGCTGGAGAGATGGCTCAGAGGTTAAGGGCACTGACTGCTCTTCCAGAGGTCCTGAGTTCAATTCCCAGCAACCACATGGTGGCTCAAAGCCATCTATGATGGGATCTGATGCCCTCTTCTGGCCTGCAGCTGTACATGCAGGCAGAACACTCTATAAATAATAATAATAAATAAATAAATCTTTTTTTAAAAAAGGTGGTATTAGGTACAGCAGCCTAGATTGGGGCACTAATTTATTTAGTTCTTTGTAATGATGCAGTGGCATTTCTGTTTGAGTTCTACAGTATATTTTTTAAGGAGGTAGGTTTCTTTGAGTAGCTCTGGCTGTCCAGGAACTCTATAGACCAGGACGGCCCCAAACTCAGAGATCCACTTGCCTCTGCCGCCAGAGTGCTGGAATTAAAAGCTTACACCACTAACTGCTACAACTTGTTCTGTTTTTGTAACCTGGGGTCTTCTCATGGGGCCCCTGATTAGCTTAAGGGGGTCAGTTCTGGGGGCAGTGTAGTTTGGCCTAGGCCAATAGTTGGCCAGCATTTGTTCCCTTAGGCTAACCCTGTATTCCTTGTGGCTACATGTATGCCCACCTCACTAAAAGCTACAGACTCTTAGCTGGCACAGCATTGCAGGCATAGCCACTATCTCCCCATGGACCACATCTGGCTGCTGAGGGAGCCCCTGTCTGGTTCCCTCAACCTCAAACTCCATCCCCTGGAAGAAATGCACATAGTACACTCAGGAGACCCACCCAGTCCTGCTTTAGGCATAATCCCTTTAACCTGCATTGTTTTCTCTTTATATTGGCCAATGGATGTTTAATTGCCTCTAATACTCCGGAGGCCACCAGGAACCAGGCACACCTGCTTCCAGCATCCGCCCAAGGCCAAAGATTTTTAACATTAGGAGAAGACCAGGAAATCCACAATTGTACATGAGGCTTTCAATTACAGTGGCCTACATGCAGTTGTTCCTGGCCACTCCATTAGGAAACCTCCTTCCCTCACCATTGGGGATAAGAAGAAGTCAACTATACCTGACAGAGTTTGGAGTTTTTGTCTGTTGTTGTTGTTGTTGTTGTTGTTGTTGTTGTTGTTGTTCCTCCTAAGGCCTTCCCAAAGCTCACCAGCGCCACATTTGGTCTTCTGTAGGTTTGCCCCCTAGAGAGTCTGGCTCAATGGGAATCTACCCACATTTGCCTCCTAGTGACACAGAGACTGTCCTTTGTTTGGCTTCTTTTAGTCTGTTTCTGCTTGTTTTCGCACCTTTTGGACCCATTCACACACTGCTCTAACCCACCGATGCCTGTTGAAGCCTCTCCAATCTCAAGATTGTGTCCCTTCCGAGGTACTCAGCAGTACCGCTGGACCAGCCGCTCAAGTCTCTTTGCTTGCTCGAGTTTTCTTTTATTTTGTATTGGTTTCTGAGACAGGGTCTCTCTCTCTCTCTCTCTCTCTCTCTCTCTCTCTCTCTCTCTCTCTCTCTCTGTGTGTGTGTGTGTGTGTGTGTGTGTGTGTGTGTGTAGTCCTAAGTCCTAGCTGTGCTGGAACTCACTTTGTAGACCAGGCTGGCCTCAAACTCACAGAGATCCACCTGCCTCTGTCTCCCTAGTGCTGGGATTAAAGGCGTGCACCACCACTGCCTAGCTTCAGCTTGCTTTTTCTTTCTTCCTTCCTTTAAAAAAAAAAAAGTATTTATTCATTATGTATATAATGTTGTGTCTGCATGTACAACTGCACACCAGAAGAGGGCACCTGATCTTATTATAGATGGTTATGAGCCACCACGTGGTTGCTGGGAATTGAACTCAGGACCTCTGGAAGAGCAGGCGGTGCTCCAGTGCTCTTAACCTCTGAGCCGTCTCTCCAGCCCTCAGCTTGCTTTTTCTACTGCTGTGTTAAAGACCATTTCCAAAAGCAACTTGAGGAGGGAAAAGTTTATTTCACTGTATTTTGTATAGTTCATCATGAATGAAGAAAGTCAAGGATGGGAACTCGGAGCAGGAACGTTGGCAGAGGCCATGGAGGAGTGCTGCGTACTGGCTTGCTATTCCTTTTTTTAAAACCCCACGACCACCTGCCCACAGGTGGACCAC
>NC_140498.1:71935456-71975456 GCF_964271855.1 Acomys minous | reverse complement strand
TGGACTCACTTTGTAGACCAGCCTGGCCTCGAACTCATAGTGATCTGCCAGCCTCTGCCTCCCGAGTGCTGGGATTACAGGCATGTGCCACCACACTCGGCCTGAGGCCAGGTCTCTAAAGGAGAAATGGGGAACAAGGAATTCTGGGAAGACGGCTCAGTGGGTATAGCCCTTGCCTTGCAAACATGAGGACGTGAGCACCTGGATTCTGATGCCCTGCACCGGGTGTCAAAGCCATGATGGCACATGCCTGTGACCTCAGCACGGTAGGGTAGATATGGGAACATAGGGACGTGATCCCTGGGGCTCTCTGTCTGGCCTGTCCGGGCAAAACAGAGAGCCCTAGGCTCCGTGAGAAACTGTCACCAGAAACAAGGTGAAGAGCCCTAAAGACGGACACCTAGGATCAACTTCCGGCCTCCGCACGCCAAGGAGGGCACACGTGGGCACAGACACACTGAAACCACCGGCAAAGAAAAATCCGTTTAAAGTGGTGGTGTTCATTAACTAGGGCCAGGGAAGCAGGCAGGCGCGCGGGTGAGGGGCGCTGCAGTTTAAACTCCACGGGACGTTGAAATGATCTCGAACTTTGGACTTGATGAGGTTAAATTAGCCAAGAGAGGAGTGGCTGGGCTGCAAGACCAGATGTGGAGACTTCTACGGTTTATAGTTTAAAGGGGGGGTAGACAGCAACTCTGTTCTCTGTTATTTCAAACATACAGGGACTTTTTTTTGTTTTATTCTTATTACTGGTTTTTGTTTTGATTACATTTGGTGTGTGTGTGTGTGTGTGTGTGTGTGTGTGTGTGTGTACTCATACATGTGTAGGGAGATCAGAGGAGATGTTGTGAGGGGTTCTTTCCTGGGGGCTCAACCTCACGTCATCAAGTTTCACAGCAAGCCCTTCTATCCCTTAAGCCATCTTGTCAACCTCCTATTCAGTTTCTGAAGTCACCCTACAGAGTAGTATGTTTTGTTATGACGTCGCCATACCTATACTTTCGTCATTGATGTACCATGTTCTTTTTCATCCCCCCCCCCTCTCCCACCGCCCTCCCTCCCTCATCCTTTTGGTGTCTGCTATTTTTGAGACAAGATTTCACTGACTGGCTAGAACTCACTAGGTAGGGCAAACTGGTCCCCAGATCCCAGCAATCTCTCTTCTGCTTCCTGAGGGCTGGTGTCACAGGCTCCCACGGCTCAGCTCAGTTTACACAGAGGAAACCCCTTATCTGTGTGAGGGCTTAAAACAGTCTAGGTGTGAGAGGGGAGTGCTTGCCTAGCATGCCTTTAGCTGGGGGTCAGGGTAGGCCATCCTGAGCACTCCGGAAATCTGATGTGGTGGTGCATGTCTGTAGCCCTGGGATTCAGACCTTAGAGGCAGGAGGATGGAGGATGGAGGATGGAGGGTTCAAAGCCATACTCAACTATATCAAAATTTGAGGTTTGCTTGGGCTAAAAGAAGGGGGGGGGAGAGAGAGAGGGGCGTAGTGGCGCACGCCTTTAATCCCAGCATGCATGCAGGAGGCAGAGGCAGGTGGATCACTGTGAGTTCCAGGCCAGCCTAGTCTACAAAATGAGTCCAGGACAGCCAAGGCTACACAGAGAGACCCTGTCTCAAAAAAAAAAAAAAAAAGTGTCCTATTGTTATTGTTACTCAGGGAGATGTATATGCATAGCTAGTGGCCTGTCAGCCAGCCAATGAATGTCACCCATCCAATAAGGTATGTGCGACACTACCGTATTACCTTGGGCTGGAAACCGAGACGACTGCCAACATTTGCAGTGTGAAATGAAAACCGTGTTATTATCTTTTAAATTTTTCACTTTTGTTTTATGTGCACGAGTGTTTTGCCTGCATACATGTCTATGCACCACATGTGTGCCTGGTGCCCACAGAGGCCCAAAGAAGGCATCGGGTCCTCTGGAACTACAGATACGGATGGTCGTGTGCCACCGCCTGGGTGCTAGGAACCAAATCCCCACCCACTGCCGAGCCGTCTCTTCAGCGCCTTTAAGCATTTTTTTAAATTTATGTTTTTATTTATCTATTTATTGCGTTAGACGGAAGCAGGTGAATGCCGCGGTGGTGTGCATGCGGAGGTCAGATGACAGACAAAGTCGGGACTCGGTTTTCTCCTTCCACCATGTTTGTCCTGGAATTCAAACTCAGCCTGTCTGGCTTGGCAGTTGGCACTTTTACCCCGGAGCCATCTCTCGGTTCCTCCTAAGTGTCCTAATACTGAGGAAAGAAAATGGTGAGGGGCGTGTGTGTGTGTGTGTGTGTGTGTGTGTGTGTGTGTGTTTTGAGATTTGTTTGGGTCTCTCTGGGGCAGACCTTGATTCTGGGCTAACGTGGTGAGTTCTCACCTGCAGCAGGCAACTGAGATACTTAGTGCAGCGCAGCAGAGCGGCTCTGTTGGTCGCAGAGTGGAAGGCATGACCTCATTCACACAGGATAAAGGAAGGTGCTTCCTGGCCGGCAGGGTAAAGATCTCAGGCGTCACTTGCATGGAAAAGGGAAATCACGGGATTTTCACCAGCTTGTATGTGTGTGTGTGTGTGTGTGTGTGTGTGTGTGTGTGTGTAATGTAGTCTAGTCTGAAACCTGCCCCCACTTCTCTTCCAAGTTATGGGATTACAGGTCTGCATCACCACATTGGATTTATTCAGGGCTGGGGACGGAATGCAGGGCTTTCTGGCCACCAAGAAAGCTGGTTCCCAAGCTCTTCTCTGAAGGAGAGCAGCACCTAGGCCGAGCCAGTAGTCATTTTTTCATTGATACAGCAATCTACCATTGCAGTCCGGAGTCTGGTGGGCTGTTTCATCTTTGCAGCCAGGTCTCACCAGTAGCGCCTTTCCCACCCAGGCCTCTTCCCTTCCTTGCTACTTGTCTCTCCACTACGGAGGCGTTAATCCTCTCGGCCGACTAATGAATTGCTTATCTCACTAAACGAGAAAAACTTAAGCAATCAAAGGCTTGAAGAGGGCTGATGACGGTGACTCCTAGGGTAAGACAGAAGCCATGATTGAGAAAGAACGGGGGTCCCTGGTGCAGAGTATTAGCTGCAAAGGGGGTGTCCCGTGGATATGAGAAGGGTGGGGGTAGCCTGAGTTTGCCTGAGGAAGGAGGAGGGGACTCCCAGATCTAGCCGGTCAGCCTGGCTCCAGCCAAGCCGGCTGTTTCCTGCCCTGGCTGACCCCCCACCCCGGAGCAGGACCCACGCAGGCCAGTGAGGAAGGGCAGGGGGGTGGAGAGCACTACTTGCGGCAGGAAGATAAGTGCACGGGGACAAGAGGTCATCACGGGTCTCCCGTGTCCGCTGGGGGCGTGGCTAGGGTATTTGGCAGACCCTCAGGTGCCCCAGACTGCCACCTCAGACTTTCCAGACTCTGCACTAATTACCTTAAATTAAAGTCTCCTTTCCGCAGCCCTCTCGGGACTGACTGCGGTAGCAGCGCCTCTCCTTTCCATCCATCCATCCTGCGGTCCCCCACTACCGGTGCCCAGATGTAGTTGGGAGACCATCTTTCCTGGACACTTCCCTCAAACTGATTGGGGGGGCGGGGTGCTGGCAAATGAGAGGAAGGGCCCTCCCAGTCATCCCGAGGGCCCCCAGGAGCCAGACAGGAAACAGCCTCAGGAAAGAGCCACAGCGGTCCCCACCCCCGCTCTGGAGTTCAAGGTTGCAAGCGGCGGAGGGAGTGGTCCCACCTTAAAAAAAAAAAAAGTGAGAGAATGAAGTGAGGCATTAAGGAGATCCCTCCGGATCCCTCACCCTCTCTGACACGCCTACCTTTTATTTACTTTTTCTATATTTCTTTGGGTGTCAAATCACTACCTCCACCCTCTGCTCGTATCTCAGCGCGGGGCTGTGCGCACAGTGGGTCTCCAGTACTTAACGTGCACGCTAAGACTGTGTGAGCGCTCACTCCCGAGACATCCGAGCTGGGATAGTTGCTTAGGGGGCGGAGGTCCCCTGGGAACCCCTCCATTCCCAAAGGCATAGATTTAACCATCTCCTCCCAAATGCAATCCACTGCTCCAACTAGGTGGCAGGGGGGGCGCATCCAGATGTGGACTCTCAGGTCCCGCTGCAAGCCTGCAAAACTGCAGGCTTTGTGTGTGTGGGTTGCGCATTTACGCTCACATGTGTGAGGCCTGCTGGGTTCAAGCCTGTCTCGAGGGTTCCTGGGCTCCTGTCCCAACATGCACACTCAGGAGTAGTGTGCACGGGACACCCAGCACCCCTGGACTGTCCCCGAGTTCCACGCATGCCGCCCCTCCCCCTCTTGCAAACTTTCTCCCAACTTCCCGACTTGCTCAGTTCGGGCGCGCCCCCCTCATGAATTATTCATTACCATAGGAGCCAATCAGTTTTCCTACACCCCCCGCCCAGAGAAGCCTGGGCTCCAGGGTGTAGGGAGATGGGGGGGAAGGGGGGGCGACGCTGACACGGGACTGTCTCCGCCTCCCATGCGCCCCTCCCTCCTAGGCTAGGCGCCGCCCGACTCAGTCTCAGCTCGGCCCAACCCTGGCCCAGCCTGTCTCCTTCCCGCTCCGTCCCCACTTTGGCTTCTACCCTCCTTGACTGCAACCGGCCCACTCTGCCCGGCTGTGCGAGAGCCACCAACCATTCCTGGGAGCGAAGGAGACCGCGACCAATCGGCCCACCCCAGCCAGCCAGGGCGGGACCCCCGAAACCCCGGAGGGACCCCTAACTCTCAGCCACGTCCCGATCTCCGCCCGCCCAGCGACGGCCACTGCCAGGACGTCCCCCCTCAAGGCTGGCCTCCCCGCGCGCGCGCGCTGCGGCGGGGACGTGGGGGCCGCACCTGAGCGCGGGTGCCCGGCGCGCCCGCATGGGCCATCGTTGAGAGGCCCCCGACGGAAAGTCCCAGCAGCAGAGTCGGTGTGCACCCGCCCAGGGGAGGGTCAGACCTGGGGGGGCCAGGGCCCCCCAAACTCGGATCTTATTCAGCCAAAGTGAGGCGGCGCCATGGAGCTCAGAGCGCTGCTGTGCTGGGCTTCCCTCGCCACTGCTTTAGAAGGTGAGTTAACTTGGGGGGTGCGCCTCTGTTTGGGGGGTCCCCAAAGTTGTACCTCAGAGTCCAGAAGCTGGTCTCTCTCTGTTGCAACTCCGGCACCCCTAGACATTTCGGACCAATAGCGCTAGAAGGAGAGGGGGCGGGGGAGGAGGCGGCCTGGCGGGGAGTGGGGTTTTTCTTTTGTTTGGGAGAGAGATGGAGTCCAGAGCTCAGACCCGGGACCTTCCCCTACCCAGCCTTCTAAACTCTCAGCCCTAACGCCAAAGGCCCTTGGCAGCCTTTCTTTTCCTGCCACCCTAATATTCAAAACTATCCCCAAAGTTTCTATCCATCCTCCACCTTTGGCCAAAAAGTTCTCGAAGGGGCACTTGCCGACGAGGCAGACCCCAGACCCCAGCTAGGCCGTAAAACGACCGCCCCCCAGCACACACCAACTCCTTAGCATTCACACCTGGACCCTACAGCCGCGCACCCCAGTCCGTATGGCCCCATCTGCAGCCCGGCTCTTGAACCCCAAACGGCTGGCCAGGCTACAGACCTCGTGCTGGCTCTCTTGTCGTGTTTTTTTTTTTCCAGACTGCACCCCAACCTTTTAAATGCCATTTAGACTTCAACTTTTCCTAAGCCTGTGGCTTTCTTCCAGCCGTATGAGCCCGCAGAAGCATCCTAACACACTGGCCTGTGTCGCCCTAATTCACCCCAGCTGCCCATCTCTTAGCCCGCCTCAGATTTCTGGTTTTCTTTCTTTCTTCCTTCCTTTTTTTTTTTTTTTTCTTTTTCCTGTATTCCTCTGCAAATGCCTCTTCAAGATCTGCGAGCCCTTCACTCCTCAGTCCCACTTGGGGCTGCCTAGGATTTGTAAACCACCCGCCTCCCGTCCTCCGTTTTCCTAAGCTCTTTTCAATGAATTTGGCTCCCCCCCCCAACCTCCCTTGCTGCTTAGAATCAAAGGAGTATATGGGAGTGGGAGGGGGCCGGGTTCGGTTGCTGAATCGGAGGAATCAAAGGAGTTTGGAAAATCCTGCTCCCTCTAGGCTGGGGGCTAGTTCTGGGATGATCAAAGTAGGAGAGTGGGTGAGGTGGGGGGTGGGTGAGGGGGACGCTTTGGGCTCCAGGAGTGGAGGAAATCAAATGGGCAGAAAAATCCATGAAGTGTGTCAGGAGGGAAAGACAGATGGCAACAGGAAAGGTCCCTTCTCACGTATGCTACCTGGGTGCTTCTCAGGTCACCCATCCCCTTCCCCCGGGCCGTGCCGAGGGCTTTGGTTTTACTGTTATCCTCACCCCCCCCCCCCCCACAGTCGCCCTGCAAGAGCCAGATCTCTCTCGTGCCCTCATTTTTTTACAGATAAAAGACCGGGCCTTCAGAAATGTTCAGTTGTTTATCCAAGGCCACATGACCCCTCCCCCCCCCCCAAAAAAAGGTGTAAACTGAGATACGGTCCCTCGGGGAACCTACAAATTGAGTTGATCAGCTGGAGAAGGGTGGAGGCGAGGGTGGGTCAGGGAACTGATGGGCTGAGGTGAGCTGGAGGCAGGGAGGTCTGAGATGCATGCAGAGAGAGTGAGGCTGAGCTCTTAGAAGTCTAACGAGCAGCCTTGCCTGCCGCACAGACAGTGTGCAAATTGGAGACAGGAAAACACTATCCAGGCTGGAACAATGGAGGGGTGGAGACGGCAGCCTCCGTCCACCCCCCTCCCAGAACCCCGGGCATCCTGTCCCCAATGTGCTCTGTTGTCTCCTGCCACCCAGTCGAGGGGCCCCCTAGGCTTTGCCTCCAGCCGGTCAGGTTCCTGCCTGCCCCCTGCATCCAAGGACGGCACCGGGGAACTTTGAGGCCGATGTCTCACTCACCCACCCTGTCTTCCCTTCACCCCTTCCTTCTCTCTTGCAGCCCCAAAGGGGGGGGGCGGGACCTGGTCCCAGGTGTTCTTCCGGCTCCCCTGGAGGCTCACTCTCAACACCCATGTGGTTCCCAGACTCCTGCTCCCTCCCAAGCCGTCCTGTCCTCTTCAGGGGATTTCAGCCAGCAGCCGCCTCTCTCCCCTTCGTGTTGCCAGAGGCCTCAGCACTTCGCCTAAATCTTCCGAGCCCTGGCCTTATTGCCAGAGGCCTTAGCATTTCTAATCTTCTACTGGGTCAGCGCCCTGCCATTCTCCTCCCCTCCCCAAATGATCCCAGAGCCCTGCCAGGTGTGTTCTCACACACACACACACACACACACACACACACACACACACACTTCTACCCACCCTACCAGAATCCCCTCCTTTCTTTTCTCCTAACCAACTCCAGATGTGGTAAGGCCTCTCTGCTGGAGCCAAGCGGGAACCCAAGAGTCCCCCGGTTTCCAGAACTTTACTCCTCAGATGGTAGCAAGTGGGGGAGGTGTTCTGCTTCAGGCGAGGGCACCACCTTGAAGGAGGAGGAGTGGGGTGTCTGGTGTGAAAAGGGGGTGGCGACTGGGGAGGGGACTAGAGTTGGGATGGAAGCCAATTTTGGCACTTCGGAGCGGGAAGGCAGGGGCGAGCCTGAGGCAGGCCTTTAGGGAGCCTTAACCTGGAGCAGCAGTCCCCCAGCTCCAGGGGGCAAGGCCGGGATGGGGGTGGGCCGGAGGGCGGGAGGAGTTGTTTTGGTTTTTTGTTTGTTTGTTTGTTTGTTTCTAGACAGGATCTCATGTAATTCTGTCTGGGCACAAACTCACCAGGTAGTGGAGCATGGTCTTGAACTCTTGATCTTTCTGTCTCCACCTCCCAAGTGCTGGAATTATAAAAATGTGCCGTGTGGCCAGGCATGGTGGCGTACGCCTTTAATCCTAGCACTCGGGAGGCAGAGGCAGGCGGATCGCTGTGAGTTCAAGGCCAGCCTGGTCTACAAAGCGAGTCCAGGACAGCCATGCTAACACAGAGAGACCCTGTCTCGAAAAACCAAAAAAGAAAGAAAGAAAGAAAAGTAAAAATGTGCCATGTGCCCAGGAAACACACACACTCCCTCCCCTCTGTGTGTGTGTGTGTGTGTGTGCGCGCGCGGTGCTGGATGTGAAACCCAGAGAGAGACTAAGCACGCTGAGCCAGCACTGCCGCTGAGCCATGCCCACCCCTGGCAACTGCTGTGATGAAACCCAAGAGCCACCTTCTTCTACAGGTCCTTGAGTTGTGGCCTTTTACCTGCCAGCGTGGGGTCCCCTCCTTCTCCTGGGCACAGGCCCTGGGTGAAGCCTAGAAGCTGTCCAGTGCCTACCAACTGCTGACAGTTGCCAGTGGGGTTGGCACGGGAACAGGAGTTAGCTGTGAATCTAAGGGCAGTGGGACGATGAGACGGTTCAGCACGGAAAGATGTCCCCAAGACCGGCAACCTGCTTTTGATTCTCAGCAAGTGTGCACGCGAATACACACACACACACACACACACACACACACACAATTTCCTTTATGTAAGGATGGGAGACAAAGAGAGAAATGAGTTCCCTTGTGCCATGGGATGTGTGTGGCAGTCAGAGGACACCGTGTGAGAGTCTGCTCTCCCACAAGTGGGTCCCAAGGAGGAAAGTGGGTCTGCAGGCTCGGCGGCGGCTAGTGTCTGTATCTCTTTAAGAAAATAAATGTTGCTACCTCCCAGAACTAGAAAGAGAACCCATTTCCTCTCATTCCTGTTTGTTCCCAGCAAGCTCTTGGCCCTAATCTCTCTTCCCGTACCTCCCCAAAGGGCTGACTTTGTCTCTCTGTCTTAGAGACCCTGTTGAACACAAAACTGGAAACTGCGGATCTGAAATGGGTGACGTACCCGCAGGCAGAGGGCCAGGTAAGAGATGTATTTCTGGTGACCCGGGAGGGGAAGTGAGGCTGGAGGTCGGAAGGAAGGTTCCCGGTAGCCACTCCAAGCCTTGCTGGGGGCCCTGACTGACAGCTCCCGTCTCTGTGCAGTGGGAGGAGCTAAGCGGCTTGGACGAGGAACAGCACAGCGTGCGCACCTATGAGGTGTGTGACATGAAGCGGCCAGGGGGCCAGGCACACTGGCTGCGCACTGGCTGGGTCCCGAGGCGAGGCGCTGTCCACGTGTATGCCACGCTGCGGTTCACCATGATGGAGTGCCTGTCCCTGCCAAAGGCCAGCCGCTCCTGCAAGGAGACGTTCACCGTCTTCTACTATGAGAGCGAAGCGGATACAGCCACGGCCCACACGCCGGCCTGGATGGAGAACCCCTACATCAAGGTAATAACAGTGGGGCTCAACAGCCTTTCTAGGGCCTTTGGCGGCATCGTTGGGGGCTGGAAGCAATTAAGTCTAGGGAAAGAAGAGTTGGAGCTGTGGGTGGATAGAAGGGTGCACGGCCTTTCCTGTGTAGGGAGGTCCAACTTCAAGCTGCTTTCCCCGACATCTCTGCAGAGCTACACACCGCTGGGCCATTTTTTTCCTTCTCTGTCAACATCGGGGACCTCCCACACTACCAGATCTGTATGTACATCACCTGCTGCTTCTCACTGCCGTCCTCTTTCTGGACCCTCCACACGAACTCCTCCCTTACCTACCTGTCGGTTTGTCTCTTTCCTTTTCTGTGTTGAGACAAGAGTCTTGTGTAGGCCAGGCTGCCCTCAAACTGACTGCACGGCTGAGGCTGGCCTTGAACGCCTGATCCTCCTGCCTCCACCTCCTGAGTGCTGGCCTTATAGCTGGGTGCCACGGTCCTTGGGTGCCCTGGCTGCCCTTTTTTAATTCATTCACTTGTTTGTTTGTTTGTTGCTTTTTGAGGCAGGGCCTCCCTATGTAGCTCTGGTTGTTCTGGGACTTGCTGTGCAGACCAGGCTGCCTTTGAACTCACAAAGTACTGGGATGAAAGGCATGCGCCACTGTGCCTGGCCATCTTATTTATTTACTTATTTTTTATGTGTATGAGTGTTTTGTTCCTGTGTGTGTGTGTGTGTGTGTGTGTGTGTGTGTGTGTGTGTGTGTAGTAGGGGCATCCTGGATCTGATGGTTGGGAGCTGCCACGTAGGTTGCTGGGAACCGAACCCAGTCCTCTGTAAGGAAAATAAGCGCTCTTAGCTGCTGAGCTGTCTCTCCAGCCCTGTCTCTCAAATTCCAGTTGCCAGCCCCAGCCACACCCTGCCTCCCTAAAAGCTGAGATACTGCCATGCAGCCCAGGCTGCCTTTGAAACTGCTGGACTCAAAGTGAGCCTGGGATTCAGGCCCCTCCACTGTGTTCACCCAGGGAAGGTTCCAGAACCTGAGAACCTGAGCTTTGAGGGCAGAAGGAACCCCGAGCTAGCCCAAAACACCTGATCCTCCTGCCTCCACCTCCTAAGTGTTGGGATTACAGGTGTATGACACCCTACTTGACATTTCCAAGCGTTTGTCTGTCTGTTTATTGTGTGCGTGCATGAAAATGCCACAGTGAGAGTGAGGAAGTCACTCAGAGAAACCAACAGTCGCTGTTTTCTCCTCCTCTCACTTGTGGCAAGTACCCTTTACCTCCTGAGCCATCTAACCGGCCCTGGTTTTTTTTGTTTTGTTTTGTTTTTTGTTTTCTGCTGTTGGCTGGTTTAAAAAAAAATACTTGATTTATTAATTGTTTTTACACGTGTGGATGTCTCGCCTGCATGCATTCATGTGCACAGCACGTGCTTGCCTGGTGCCTGAGGAGGATAAAAGAGGGTGTTTGGACTCCCTAGAACTGGAGTTAAATATGCTTGTGAGCCACCATATGGGTGCTGGGCATCCTGTCCTCTGCAAGAGCAGTCAGTGCTCTTAACTGATGAGCTATCTCTCCAACCTGCGCGGTTTTTCCCTTCCCTTCCCTTCCCTTCCCTTCCCTTCCCTTCCTTTTTGCTTTTTCAAGTTTTCTGTATTTATTTACTTATTTCTTGAGGTCGAATCTCTCTCACTATGTAGATCAGAGATCTCTCTGCCTCTGCCTCTGCTTCCTATTTTTATTTTCTGTGTATGAGTGTTTGTCTGGGCACCATGTGGCTGAAGAGGCCAAAACAAGACGACGTAATCTCGTGGGAATGGAGTTCCAGACAATTGCGAGCCACCAAGTGGGTGCTGGGAATTGAACCTCGGCCCTCTGCAAGAGCAGCAAATGCCCTTAACTGCTGAGCCATCGCAGTTTTTGAGGCAAAGTCTGACACATAGCTCAGGCTGGCTTCACCCTGCCTTATGTGGCCCAGGGTAACCGTAAACTCCGGATCCTTCTGCCCTCTACTTCCCCAGTGCTGGGATTACACGTGTGGGTTAGAGACGACCCAGGGCCTCCTGTGTGAGCTGACTTAGCTACATCCCCACCCCTAAAGCTTGAATTCTTCTTTTTACAAATCTTCACCCACAACGAGCTATTGATTGCCCTTGGGATGCCAGCGTCTAAGGTGAGGAGAATCTTAGAAGCTACCGACGCCTCCAGGGCTGATGCTGCTGTCCTTGCTCTGGCTCCTGCAGCACACAGTCACCTGCCTGTCACTTCTGTGATTCTCCTTGGTTCTGAGGTCGTGGTGAGGGTATCCATGAATATTCCTAGAACAAATGAATGATTGGGAAAACGAGACGGGACAAAGTTGGAAGCAGCATAGCTCAGCAAGGGTTAGTGGACGGCGGAGCCGGGGCAGGTAGCGCGAGGGGTAGAGTGTCGGCTCAGCAGTCACAAAGTTCTGGGATAGATACTGAGCATTGCATAAATAAGCAGAGTGGAGCCTGCCTGTCCTCCCAGCAGCTCACGTGAAGGCAGGAGGCAGGAGGATCTCTGTGAGTTCAAGGCTAGTCTGGCCTACACAGAGTGAGGTCCAGGACAGCCAAGACTACACAGAGGAACCCTGTCTTTAAAAACCTTGGCTACAGCCGGGTGTGGTGGCACAGCCTTTAATCCTAGCACTTGGGAGGCAGAGGCAGGTGGATCGCTCTGAGTTCGAGGTCTACAAAAGCAAGTCCAGTACAGCCAGGACTGTTACACAGAAAAACCCTGTCTTGAAAAACCTAAAAAAAGGCCTGGAGAGATGGCTCAGAGGTTAAGAGCACTGACTGCTCTTCCAGAGGTTCTGAGTTCAATTCCCAGCAACCACATGGTGGCTCAAAGCCATCTGTAATGAGATCTGGTGTCTTCTTCTGGTGTGTAGGTGTACATGCAGGCAGAACACTGTGAACATAAAAAATAAATAAATCTTAAAAAAAAAACAAACCCTTGGCTACATAACAGGTTAGAGACCAGCATGGACTACAGGAGACCGTGTGTGTGTGTGTGTGTGTGTGTGTGTGTACATACATGTATATATACAAATATATACATACACATGTGTGCATACATGTGTAATAATTATGTAGGTGTATGTATATGTGTATATGTACATTTATTGTATACAGATTATACATATATGTTATGTATGTGTATAAATATATGCGTGTGTTTGTATGTGTGTATATATTTGTATATATATTTATAATCATATAAATATGCATGCACACATATATGCATATATACATATGTATATATGTATAAACACACACACATACATTACATATTGTGAAAGGTAGGAAGAAGGTTCTCGAACACGAGCTGAGATCATTGAAGGGATCTGCGAAGAAGGTACTCAGCCCACCAGAGATCCTCAGAGGACCTGGGACGGTGGTGGTGACCCTTGCTTCTCCTGGCAGGTCGACACGGTGGCGGCAGAACATCTGACTCGGAAGCGGCCCGGGGCCGAAGCAACGGGGAAAGTTAACATCAAGACGCTGCGCCTGGGTCCGCTCAGCAAAGCGGGCTTCTACCTGGCTTTCCAAGACCAGGGAGCCTGCATGGCCCTGCTCTCCCTGCACCTCTTTTATAAGAAGTGCTCCCGGCTGATCACGAACCTGACCTACTTCCCTGAGACTGTGCCTCGGGAGCTCGTGGTGCCCGTGGCGGGGAGCTGCGTGGCCAACGCCGTCCCTACCGCCAGCCCCAGCCCCAGCCTCTACTGCCGGGAAGATGGTCAGTGGGCCGAACAGCAGGTCACCGGCTGCAGCTGTGCGCCGGGGTACGAAGCCGCCGAGGGGAATAAAATATGCAGAGGTGAGAGTGGGGGTCCCCAGAGAGCTTTACCTGTCTCGGGTGGGGCTGTCGTGCGCGCGCGTCTCCTTCTGGTCTTATCCCTTAAGGTTCTAGGCATTTTCCTTTTAACTTCAGATTTTATTCTTAGGATGGTAGGAAGTATTATTTAGAATTTAGTTCGTTCTATTGGTTGGTTGATTGATTGGTTGTAGGCTCTAGAGGACGACCTGCCGCTGGGGTCTGTTATCTCTTCCACTAAAGTGGGTCCCAGGGAACCAGATTCATGGGCACGTGTGTCCAGCCCTTAAGTTTCCCTACTCTGAGCTGACCCTGTTTCCTCAACACTCCGTTCCGGGAGGTAGGAAAGAAGCCCTAGTTGGGTGACATCTTGACTATTCTAATTCTGTCCACCTTGTCTGCTCTCTGGACACTGTCTGGAGGCGGCTGGGAGGTTGGACTGTCACTGAGCAGCTGGGATACCTTTAGGGGTTGAGGAAAAAGACTTTATGATCTTGTTCTTTTTGTTGGGAATTTCCTGTCATTTGCTGATACGAAGAGGTGCCTCTCTGTCCGAGGAATTCAGCTTTTTTTTTTTTTTTTTTGGTATCACTGAGGATTTGAACCAGGGCCTTGCATATGCTAGGCAAGCTCCCTACCACCTGAGCTGTACCCTCAGCCTCACCCTCAGCCTTTTGATTATTTTTTTGGTGATGGTGATTTGGTTTTGGTTTTGTTGTTATCTTCATTGTTTGTGTTTTGTTTTGTTTTGTAGATTTGCCTGTTCTGTGTGTGTTTGTTGCAGTGGGGGGGGGGGGTGGCTTGTGCTGCCAAGGCGGTTTTGTGGTCAGAGGTCAGAGGTCAGCTTGCAGGCTGTCAGTCAGGTCATGAGACTTGGTGGCAAGCGCTTTTTACCCCTCTAACAAGCTCGCCGTCCCGTAAATGACTTGGTTTTCACAAATGTCCACCTAAAATTAGCCAGTCATTACTTACTTTTGGAATGTTGGCGATGTCCCTGCATCTGGATTGGGATCTGAGGTTTTACATACCATCCTAAACACAGGACTTTACACAGCCTGTTCTGGGTGCTGCAGCAAGCTAAAACTTTGTCTCTGCTGATGACTTCCGTTCCAGAGGTCCTAAGGCCAGGCCGCTGCATCTCTGGGTTATTTTGTTTGTGGTTTTTTGCTTTTGCCCCGACAGAAGGTCTTCGTGACTAGCCCAGGCTGCCTTGCAGCCCAGAGTTCTCTTGCTTTAGGCTCCTGAGTGTATCACCACGCTCAACTTCTATCTTGTTTGTTTTTATAATCTAAAAGATAGTTTGTTTCTTCGTTTGTTCAAGATAGAGTTTCTCTGTGTAGTCTTGGCTCTCCCGGAACTTGCTCTGTAGATCAGGCTGGCCTCGAACTCAGAGATCTGCCTGCCTCTGCCTGGGATTAAAGGCGTGCACCACCACTGCCTGGCTAAGGCTTATATTTTAAATTGTGTGTATATGTGTATTACGTATAGGTGGGGCATCACCTGGTGTTGGAGTTACAGTAGGTGTGAGTCACTCAGTGGGTGCTAGGAACTGAACTCCCATCCCTTGCAGGAGCAGTATGTGCTCTGAACCAGAGGCATCTCTCCAGCCCCTTACTTTTGTTTCTGAGAAATAGGGTCTCATCATGTATCCTGGGCTGGCCTTGAACTTGCAGTCTTTCTCTTGCCTCTGGCTTCCAAGGCCTCTACCTCTGATTACAGGATGGCAAAGAACGTCCGGCTTCATCAACTTGTATTTGGTAAAGGACAAAGGTGTACGGTGTCAGTGTCATTCACACGTGCTTTGTTAGTGCCTTGCATATCACGTGTTTGCTCTCTTGCGTTCCGTAGCAATCCCATGTATTTGGCAGTGTGCTTTCAGAAATGTTCAGATGGCTGGGGATGTGGTTGAGCGCTTGCCTGGCGTGCACAAAGCTCCTGGTCTCCGTCTTCTCCACTGCATACAACTGGATGTGGTGGTGCAGACCTGTAATCCCAGCACCTGGGAGGGAGTTGCCAACAGATAGATCGGCAGTTCAAGGTCATCCTCAGCTGTGTATGAAATTTGAGGGCAGGCTTGGGTATGTAAGATGCTGTCTATATGTTACTTAATTAATAAAATATTATGAGAGGACTTCGCCATACTGCCGAGGTCAGGGGTAGGAAGAGTAAGAACACCTCCTTTAGGGGGATCGTCCCCCTTTTCCTCCTAACTGGCTGGCCCCTCGTTTATTCCTAAACTCTGCGTGCAGGTTTGGGTTTTGTTTTAGAGTTGGAGATTCTTTTTAAAGCTTTAAAAAATGGTGAAACTTTTTATGTGTATGTATGTTTTGCCTGCATGTCTGCATGCATGTCTGTGCACTGTGTGTGTGTTTGTGCACTGTGTGTGTGTTTGTGCACTGTGTGTGTGTCTGTGCACTGTGTGTGTGTCTCTGTGTGTTTGTGCACTGTGTGTGTGTGTATGTGTCTATGCACTGTGTGTATCTCTGTGTGTGTTTGTGCACTGTGTATGTGTATGTGTCTGTGCACTGTGTGTGTGTGTGTCTGTGCACTGTGTGTGTGTGTGTGTGTGTCTGAAGTCAGAAGGGGGCACTGGGTCCCCTGGAATAATAAGGCACTATGTGGCTTCTGGGAACTGAACCCAGGTCCTCTGGAAGAGCTGCCAGTGCTGTCAACCACGGAGCTAGCTCTTTAGTTTTCAGGGGGTGTTTTTGATCGACATGTTTGTCCTTTCCTTCAGCCTGTGGCCAGGGCACCTTCAAGGCCCAAATAGGAGAAGAGCCCTGCCAGCCATGCCCAGCCAACAGCCACTCGAACACCATTGGGTCCCCTGTCTGCCTGTGTCGCATTGGGTATTATCGGGCCCGCTCGGACCCCCGGAGTTCACCTTGCACCAGTAAGTTCCCATTGTTCAGGCAGGGGTGATGGACTTGTGATGTTGTCCTGTGTGTCGGGCTCCCCGCAAGGTCCCTGATCTAGTTTTCTGTGATAAGAATACCATGATAAGAAACAACTTAAGGGAGGAAGGAGTTTATTTCAGCTGAACCCCAGGTACGCAGTCCATCGGCGTGGGGGAGGTCAAGGCAGGAACAGCCAGTCACATCGCATCCACAGTCAAGAGCAGAGAGAAACCGATGTACCCGTGCTTGCTCGCTTGCTTGTTCGCTTGCGTGTGCTCAGCTCGATGTCTCGGCTCTTACACAGTTCAGGGGCATCTGCCTAGGGAATGGTGCTGCCCACAGAAGGCTGGGTCCTCCCATATCACCTCACGCCCATAGGCCCACTCAATGTGGACAATCCCTCACTGAGACTCTGCCCAGGTGATTTTAGCTTGTGTCAAGTTGCCAGGGCTAGCCCATCACAGGTCCCCATGCTTCCCAGCTTTAAGCTCGCGCGGTTGACATTTTAGGAGATTGTGTGGCTGTCTGTCCCCTCTACACTGGTCTCTTTTCCCACAGCCCCACCCTCTGCTCCAAGAAGCGTGGTTCCCATTCTGAATGGCTCCTCCCTGCGCCTTGATTGGAGTGCTCCCCTCGAGTCCGGAGGCCGAGAGGACCTCACTTATGCTGTACGCTGCCGAGAGTGCCATCCCGGAGGCTCCTGCTTGCCCTGTGGGGGCGATCTGACCTTTGACCCCGGCCCTCGAGACCTGGTCGAGCCCTGGGTGTCAATCCGAGGGCTGCGTCCTGACGTTACCTATACCTTTGAGGTTGCTGCTTTGAATGGTGTGTCCACCTTAGCCACCGGGCCGGTTCCATTTGAGCCTGTCAATGTCACCACTGACCGTGAGGGTAAGAATGGGGGGACGGATGGGAGAGGTGTTGGTGAACTGTTTGCTGAGCATGCAGAAGACCCTAGTTAGGTCTGCAGCACCACATAAACCAGCACTTGGCAAGTGGAAGCAGGAAAATCAGAAGTTCAAGGTTATCCTCAGCAGGAACATGAGACCCATCGGCAGAAAGTAATGATTTTTTAAAAAAGCAGTAGAGGGGATGATGTGACCAAAGTATATTATGTGTTCATATGGGAAAGTCATAATGAAGCCCTCTGTGTAGTTACTGTGCTCTAATAAATTCTGAAAGAAGAAAAAGAAAGAAGAGGTAACACACTTAGAATCTCAGTATTTGGGAGTCAGAGGCAGGAAGACCAGGGGTTCAAGGCCAGCCTGAGCTACTACTTGAGACTCTGCCTCAAAGAGAGAGAAAGTGTGTCTTCATTACCTTTCTATTGCTGTATAGAGGCCATGGCTAAGGCAACTTAGAAAAGAAAGCATTTCATTTGGGGGTTTATAGTTCCAGAGGAATAGAGTCCATGATAGTGGCAGGAAGCAAGATGGCGGGCAGACATGGTGCTAGAGCAGTAGCTGAGAGCTCACATCTTGATTTACAGGCAGAGACAGACAGACTGACAGACCCACACACACACACACACACACACACACAGACTTAAACTAGAAATGGGTTGGGATTTTGAAACCTCCAAGCCCACCCCCAGTGACACATCTTCTCCAACAAGGCCACACCTCCTAACCCTTCCCAAGTGGTTCCACCAGCTGGGGACCAGACATTCTAACAGGGCCTCCTGGCCGGAAAATATTTTTCAAAGATGTATTAATTTGGCCGGGCGGTGGTGGTGACGCACGCCTTTAATCCCAGCTCTCGGGAGGCAGAGGCAGAGGCAGGCGAATCTCTGTGAGGTCAACGCCGACCTGGTCTGCAAAAAGCGAGTCCGAGGAAAACCAAAACCAACCAAACAAACAAAAAGATGTATTAATTTATGTGTGTGTGCCTGCATGTCTTTGTGTGAGCCACGTGTTGAAATGCCCGAGGAGCCCAGAAGAGGGTGTTAGGTCCCCTGGAACTGCAGTTACATGCTGCTGTGAGCTGTGGGAAGAGGACGCTAGGTCTAGTCCATGGAGGAAGAACAAGGAAAACAGAAACAGACCCTATGGCTCACCACGGCATGGCTCGGCGGTAGAGCATTTGTCTAGCATGTACAGGCCCCCTTGACCGCATCCCCAGGGATGTGGGGGTGCGGGTAGGGGAAGAACTGGAAAAACTAATTGCTTGACTTTGCAGCAGGGCGCGTTGGGTTTCTTTCTCCTGCAGTGCCCCCTGCAGTGTCTGATATCCGAGTGACTCGGTCGTCACCCAGCAGCTTGATCCTGTCTTGGGCTGTCCCCAGAGCACCCAGCGGTGCTGTGCTGGACTACGAAGTCAAGTATCATGAGAAGGTGAGTCTTGCCTCTGTCTTGGGGAGGGAGAGAGTAGTGGGCATTAGCCCAGAGCTGAGATCCCTGATTTTGAAGACATGTGGTGAGTATTGCAGTTTCAGGCTGTTTATTAACTGGACAGCCATGGGCCTGCCCTAGGGCCTCTCCAAGTCTCACTTATCCTTATCTATAAAATAGTTAGGATGCTATCAGGCACATAGAACTGCTTAAAGGGTTGTCAGAACGGCTCAGTGGGAGAGCACCTGCCTAGAATCCCCCAGTGAGGGGCTGGGGTGTGGCTCAGTGGTAGAGCCCCTGCCTAGAATCCCCCAGTGAGGGGCTGGAGTGTGGCTCAGTGGTAGAGCACCTGCCTAGAATCTCCCAGTGAGGGGATGGGGTGTGGCTCAGTGGTAGAGCCCCTGCCTAGAATCCCCCAGTGAGGGGCTGGGGTGTGGCTCAGTGTTAGAGCCCCTGCCTAGAATCCCCCAGTGAGGGGCTGGGGTGTGGCTCAGTGGTAGAGCACCTGCCTAGAATCCCCCAGTAAGGGGCTGGGGTGTGGCTCAGTGGTAGAGCCCCTGCCTAGAATCCCCCAGTGAGGGGCTGGGGTGTGGCTCAGTGGTAGAGCAGCTGCCTAGAATCCCCCAGTGAGGGGCTCTGGACATGGCTCAGTGGTGCAGTGCTTGCTTGGCATGTGAGGTGCCCTAGGTTTGAGTCCCAGCACCCCAAAGAGAAAAAAGTAAGTCTGTTAGAAGGATTAAAGGGTACCACACCATAGAATAAAGTGGGAGGGGGCGGGAGGGATGGGGGAAGGAAAGGAAAGCAGCTGAGCAGAGGAGGAGGGGTATCTAAGGGCCCAGTCACTCTTCTTCCTGCACAGGGCACAGAGGGCCCCAGCAGTGTACGATTCCTGAAGACATCAGAAAACCGAGCTGAGCTCCGGGGGCTGAAGCGGGGAGCCAGCTACCTGGTCCAGGTACGCGCACGCTCCGAGGCTGGTTACGGCCCCTTCGGCCAAGAGCATCACAGTCAGACTCAAGTTGATGGTGAGTCTGGGGTTTCTGGTGGAGATCGGGCGGGGGGGTTGCCCCCCCTACCAGACAGGTCTTGACTCTGTAGCCACAAAATCTTTGCCTTGGTTTTTTTGTTTGTTTGGTTTTGGTTTTTCGAGACAGGGTTTCCCTGCGTAGCCTTGACTGTCCTGGACTCACTTTGTAGACCAGGCTGGCCTCGAACTCACAGCAATCAATCTGCTTCTGCCTTCCAAGTGCTGGGATTAAAAGCATGTGCCACTGCCGCCAGGCTCTTCTCCGTGTAATCCTTCAGTGATAAGGCCTGGCCAACATAGACAGCATGGAAAATAGAGTAGAGAAATGAAATCTAGGTTCTGGCTGTGCAGCCCGCTGAGTTCTTTATCCTTAGCAGCCAGTGGACCCATGAGCTCCTGTTCCCTTTTCTAATAAGAAAAGCCATCCACCCTTTGTCGCAGAGTTCTGAGGAAAAGTGAGGTGGCCCGTGCTTTTTGTTTGTTTGTTTGTTTGGTTTCTCTGTGTAGTCCAGGCTGTCCTGAAACTTGCTTTGTAGACCAGGCTAGCTTGAACTCAGAGATACACCTGCCTCTGCCTCTGCCTCTGCCTCTGCCTCTGCCTCTGCCTCTCTTAGTGCTGAGACTAAATACATGTGCCAACACTGCCTGGCTTAACTCCATTAAACGGCTCATTCCTTCCTACCTCCCTTCATGGTTTTTGAGACAAGGTCTTGCTATGTAGCCATGGAGATGTTCTAGAACTTGCAAGGCGAGGATCAAAGTTGCAGCCATCCTTCTGCCTTTGCCTCTCAAGTGCAGAGGATTGTAGGAATGCGTCACCATACTTGGCCTTGTTCTTTCTTCCTTCCTTCCTTCCTTCCTTCCTTCCTTCCTTCCTTTTAAAAGTCTTTTCTTCCATTCCTATTCTTCTTATCTTTATTATTATTGTTATTGTTATTATTATTTATTTATTTATTTATTTATTTTGGGGTTTTTTTTTGAGACAGGGTTTCTCTGTGTAGCCTTGGCTGTCCTGGACTCACTTTGTAGACCAGGCTGGCCTCAAACTCACAGTGATCCACCTGCTTCTGCCTCCTGCGTACGTGCTGGGATTAAAGGTGTGTGCCACTACCGCCCAGCTTTTTTTTTTTTAAATGCTCTTTAAAGGTTTTGTTTTATTTTGTGTGTATGAGTACTTTGCATACATATATATTTGGGCACTGTGTGTGTGGAGTTCCCGTGAAGGCCAGAAGTGGGAGCTGGAGCCTCTGGAACTGGAATTAGAGTATTTGAGTTTCTGCCATGTGGATTCTGGGAGGTGAACCCAGGTTCCCTGGAAGAGCCAGTGGTGCTCTTGGATGCTGAGCTGTCTCTCCAGACCCCTTTTCGGGGCGAGGGAGAGGGTAGGCTTCAAGACAGGTTTCTCTTGTAGTCCTGGCTGTCCTGGACTCAATATGTAGACCAGGCTAGTCCTTAGCTCACAGAGATTAGCCTGCCTCTGCCTCCCAAATTGCTGGGGTTAAAGGCATCCCCAGCTTTTTAGATTTTTTTTTTCTCTTCCAGAGACAGGGTCTCATTGTGTGGCACAGGTTGGGCTATAACTTGGCGATCCTCTGGCCTCTGCCTCTTAAATGTTGGGGTTAAGGCGTGGACCATCACTTTTGTCTTATTTTCCTTTGTACTGATGGAACCCAAGACCTTTCATATACTAGACCAGCACTCTACCACTGGGCTATATCCCAGACTGCTACTGCTGCTGCTGCTGTAGTCTTTGCTGTCCTGGACTCGA
The DNA here is from genome assembly GCF_964271855.1 of Acomys minous. Lineage (NCBI taxonomy): Eukaryota > Metazoa > Chordata > Mammalia > Rodentia > Muridae > Acomys > Acomys minous. Next base: position 71,954,353 of record NC_140498.1, on the reverse strand, counting down.
TTTGTAGACCAGGCTGGCCTCGAACTCACAGTGATCTGCGTGTACCACCACTCCCAGCCCAGCCTTTATTTTTATTTTGAGATAGGGTTTTGCTAAATTGCCCACACTGACCCAGAACCTGCTATTGTAACCCAGGCTGGTGTTGAATGCTCTATCTGACTCTCACCCAAATGAGATTTTATTTTTTTTAAAATGACACCAAACCGTAATACAAAATCAAAATGTCCCTGGATACGGAGATGACTCAGCTTAATAAAGGACTTAAGTTTGTGTTCCCAGCAGTGATCGAGTATGCAATGCATATGTGCGCGCGCGCGCACACACACACACACACACACACACACACTCACACACACACACACACTCACACATCTCTAGCTGTAACAAAGCTTGCACACTTTCTCCACTGTCCTCAATCTGAGCTCATTATTCGCTCGGCTTGTTGTAACCCAGCTCAGATCTCTTCTCGGGGGACCTCAGATAACATTGCTTGAAGTTGGAGGTAGGGAGTCAGGAACTCTGAGCTTTACCTGATCTCTTCTCCCCCAGAGAGCGAGAGCTGGAGGGAGCAGCTGGCCCTAATTGCAGGCACTGCGGTTGTGGGCGTGGTCCTGGTCCTGGTCGTGGTTGTCATTGCTGTCCTCTGCCTCAGGTAAAGCTCTGGCCTGGGGAGTCCCATGGTTGGCCACCTGCCCACACACACCCTCGGGCAGTGGTTCTCACCCTTCCTAAGGCTGCGACCTTTTGGAAATAGTTCCTCATGTTGTCTGACCCCCCACCCCCACCCCCGAGACATAAAATTAGTTTCTCACAAATTTCAGTCATTTCTTCATAACTAATTTCGCCACTGTTATGAATCATAATGTAAATTATCTGATGTGCCACCCCAGTGATAGGGTCGTTTTTAACCCCTTGGGGTCCAGACCCACAGGTTGAGAACCGCTGCCCTAGGGCGAGCCTTCCTGTCTCTCTCACTAGTCGATATTCTCAATTGGAAGTTCCCAGACCCTGACTCCTTCGTTCTCTGTGGTGGTAGCAATATTTAATTCAGCTTACTTTCTACTTCTTTTCTCATGGTTCCAGGAAGCAGAGCAATGGGAGGGAAGCCGAGTACTCAGATAAACACGGGCAGTACCTCATCGGCCATGGTATGTGGGTCATAGGCAGGGGGGAGGAGGCTGTGAGCTAACAGGACGTCTTGGTCCAGAGGAATTTTACTTCCTGGTTGATGGGCTCCCATGTGACTCCTTAGGTACTAAGGTCTACATTGATCCCTTTACTTACGAAGACCCTAATGAGGCCGTGAGGGAATTTGCCAAAGAGATCGATGTCTCCTACGTCAAGATTGAAGAGGTAATTGGTGCAGGTAAGAGGAAGGAGTTGGGGAGCTGGGAAGATGGCTCACTCAGTAGGGTGTCCTGCCGTACAAATACGAGGACCTGAGTTCGCTCCCCAGACCCTTGTGAAAAAGCTGAGAACAGCAGCACATGCCTGTAATCTGAGCGCCGGGGTAGTGGTAGGGGGGCACACAAAGAGGGACTGTGGGGACAGCTTGACCCTCAGTGCTCACTGGCCCCCGCAGCCTAGTCAAACCGATGAGCTCTGCGTCCAGTGAGAGACCCCTGAATCAACAAAGGAGGTGGATTTCTGGGTGTGGTGGCACACACCTTTAACTCCAACACTTGGGAGACAGAGGCAGGGCACTCTCTGGGTTTGAGGCTAACCTGGTCTACATAGCAAGTTGGCTAGCCAGGGCTACAAAATGGCTCAGGGGATAAAGGTGACTGCAGCCAAGACTGAGGACCTGTGTGCTCCATCCTTGGGACCCACATTTCCGGGAGGAAAGAACTAATTACTGAAAATTGTCCTCCAACTTTCAGATATTTGGTCTCCTCCCTCCCCCACCCCATCCTCCACCCCCTACATACACATATAAACATGCATTCTCCACCATAATATTTAATTTAAAAATGGAGAATGCTGGACGTGGTGGCGCACACCTTTAATCCCAGCACTCGGGAGGCAGAAGCAGGTGGATCGCTGTGAGTTCGAGGCCAGCCTGGTCTACAAAGTGAGTCCAGGACAGCCAAGGCTTACACAGAGAGACCTGTCTCAAAAGAAGAGAAGGAGAAGAAGAAGAAGAAACAGGTGGAGAGATGGCTCAGGGGTTAAGAGCACTGTCTGCTCTTTCAAAGGACCCAGGTTCAATCCCCAGCAACCACATGGCAGCTCACAGTTTTCTGTAACTGCAGTGCCAAGGGATCTGATACCTTCATACTAATGCACTTAAAATAAAAGTAAATAATTATTTTTAAAAAATAAAATAAAAATGAAGAAATAGAGCCTGGTGTGGTGGCGCACACCTTTAATCCCAGCACTTGGGAGGCAGAAGCAGGCGGATCTCTGTGAGTTCATGGCCCAGCCTGGTCTACAAAGTGAGGCCAGGACAGCCAGGACTACAAGAGAAACCCTGTCTCAAAAAACCAAAAGATTAAAAAAATAAAAAATAAATAAAAAGAAGAAACAGGATGGAAGAGTTAGAAGAAAACACCAGATGTTAACATATAGCAGCTATCAACCTGTAGCCTCCCCATTGCACATATGCCTACATTCACAGGAACATGTACATACTCCCACATACAGGCACACACAAAAGTGGAAGCCTGGGCAGTGGGAATGAAAGACATAGGTCAGGCCAGGAGAAGAACTGACCGTCCGCGATCTTGTTGTAGGGGAGTTTGGAGAGGTGTGCCGTGGTCGGCTGAAGGCGCCAGGGAAAAAGGAGAGCTGTGTGGCCATCAAGACCCTGAAGGGCGGCTACACAGAGCGACAGAGGCGCGAGTTCCTGAGTGAGGCCTCCATCATGGGTCAGTTTGAACATCCCAATATCATCCGCCTTGAGGGTGTGGTCACCAACAGTGTGCCGGTCATGATCCTCACTGAATTCATGGAGAACGGAGCCCTGGACTCCTTCTTGCGGGTGAGCCACCCTGGTCACCTTCACAACCACTGCGGGCTCCTGGGTGAGGGTGGGGGGGCGGGGGGAGGTGGATGTCAGGAAGCTGGAAGAGCTGGGCTCAGAAAACAGGACAGAGCTGGCTTCACTCCTGCAGTGCCAGCACTGGAAGAGCTGAGACAGGAGGCTTATGAGTTTAAGCCAACCTGGGGATAGGAAGCCACCAGTTCTAGGTCAGCTGAGACTATAGCAAGACTCTACCTCCAGAAAGAAAAAGAAAAGAAAAGTTAAATAGTTTCAGACATGGGAAAACAAAATTGAACCAGATCTTGAACAGTGACTGAATTATTTGGTAGATTTCTTTTTGTACATTACTGGAGATTTATATGTACTACATATGTTCTCTATTGCAGAGACACACTGAGGGAATCTAGGCAGGTACTGCACCACTAAGCCATGCCTCCAGCCCCTCACTGGGGGATTCTAGGCAGGGGCTCTACCACTAAGCCACGCCTCCAGCCCCTCACTGGGGGATTCTAGGCAGGGGCTCTACCACTGAGCCACATCTCAGCCCCTCACTGAGGGATTCTAGGCAGAGGCTCTACCACTGAGCCACACCCCAGCCCCTCACTGGGGGATTCTAGGCAGGTGCTCTACCACTGAGCCACACCCCAGCCCCTCATTGGGGGATTCTAGGCAGGTGCTCTACCACTGAGCCACACCCCAACCCCTCACTGGGGGTTCTAGGCAGGTGCTCTACCACTGAGCCACACCCCAACCCCTCACTGGGGGTTCTAGGCAGGTGCTCTACCACTGAGCCACACCCCAGCCCCTCACTGGGGGATTCTAGGCAGGTGCTCTACCACTGAGCCACACCCCAACCCCTCACTGGGGGTTCTAGGCAGGTGCTCTACCACTGAGCCACACCCCAACCCCTCACTGGGGGTTCTAGGCAGGTGCTCTACCACTGAGCCACACCCCAACCCCTCACTGGGGGTTCTAGGCAGGTGCTCTACCACTGAGCCATACCTCCAGTCCCTCACTGGGGGATTCTAGGTACATGTTCTACCACTGAGCCACACCCCCAGCCCCTCACTGTTCTTTTTGCATTTACATACAGTTGGTCTGAGACACTTTCCTAATTGACAGGCAGCTCAGAGAGCACTCATAACTGGCCCAACTCTGCCTGTCAAATCTAAGGACTTTGTTAGAATAAAAATGTTAGCTGGAGAGGCAGGCGTGGTGGCGCACACCTTTCCCAGCACTCAGGAGGCAGAGGCAGGCGGATCACTGTGAGTTCGAGGCCAGCCTGGTCTACAAAGTGAGTCCAGGACAGTCAGGGCTACACAGAGAAACCCTGTCTTGAAAAAAACAAAACAAACAAAACAAACAAATGTTAGCTGAAGCCACTAGTGATGCTTGACCTGTAATCGCAGAACTTGGGAGGCTGAAGCAGGAGGATTGCCACAACTTTGGGGTGGCTTGGGCTACGTATTGAGACTCTGTCTCAAAAAAAAAAAAAAAAGAAAGAAAGAAAGAAAAAAGGAAAAATAATTAAACGTGCTGATTAGAATCAGAGCACTGTGGTATATATATATATATACCACATATATATGTATGTATAATCTGAGGCAGAAGAATGGACTTTTCAAGACCAGCCTGGGCTGCATAGTAAATCTAGGTTAACCAGACAGAGATATCAAAAAGAAAGCAGACTGGGGTGTAGGACGTGGCCTTTAAAAACATCTCTTTATAATCTGGGAGTGGCTGAACATACATCTTTAAAACAAAACAAAAGCAGGAGGCATGGCAGTGCATGCCTGTAACCCCCGAGGTTGGAAGATTGACACAGGAGGATTGCCATACATTCCGCACCATCCAGGGCCACATGAGCAGAACTTAGCACCAAAGGAAAAACCAAAATAATGAGGCACGATGAGAAACTGTGGTATGGTGTTCTGCTAGCCGGCAGAGTTTAGTAAGAATAACTGCGCTGCCTGGGAGAATTGAGCTGCCCTCTAGGTCAGCGGGGGAGCGGGTATATGAGTGACAGCTGCGGTGAAGGAGTGGCAAGGAAGCTCAAGCGTGGGTGATCCACCCTAAACCAGCCTTTCTCCCCTGTCTCCTCTCCAGCTGAACGACGGGCAGTTCACGGTCATCCAGCTGGTGGGCATGCTGCGGGGCATCGCCTCGGGCATGCGGTACCTGGCTGAGATGAGCTACGTCCATCGAGACCTGGCTGCTCGTAACATCCTGGTCAACAGCAACCTGGTCTGCAAGGTCTCTGACTTCGGCCTCTCCAGATTCTTGGAGGAGAACTCCTCCGATCCCACCTACACCAGCTCCCTGGTGAGCCCCAGAGCCAAGGATACCCTCTAAGCGTTCAAGCCCACGTGGGCTGGTGGGGGTGGTTGGAGAATCCGGAAGCGGAAGTCATGGCAACTTTGGCCCCGGGAGGCTGAAGGAAAATGAGCTTCCGATGTGTAAGAAAAGATCAGCTGTGGCGATGGGCGATTAGAGGCCAGAAAGAAACGAGACCAGCCAGGGAGTAGTGGCGCACACCCGTCACTACGGAGGTTGGGGGAGGGAAGTTGTGTGGGTCCTAGATAGAACAAGACAAGGAGAGAGAGAAACCCAGATACGGTGGTGCAGACCTGTAATCCCAGCACTGGGGAGGTGGACGCTGGGGGATCTGAGTTCATCTTTGGCTACATGGGGAGCTGGTGGCATGTATCTTACTGTTTCTAGAAAACATCACAAAACCAAATGGGAGAGGGATGGGAGTGGGTGCTACAAGTAGGGGAGAACTGCAGAGTTGGTTATGGGGGAGCTGTGTCTTAGGTTCTTTTCCTATGGCTGTGATACATACGCGACAAAAATAACTTAGAAAGGTTTATTTTGAGAGCCAGGTGTGTGCCTGCAATCCTGGCACTCAGGGAGGCAGAGGCAAGTGGATCTTTGTGAGTTCGAGGCCAGCCTGGTCTACAAAGCGAGTCCAGGACAGTCAAGGCTACACAGAGAAACCCTGTCTCAAAAAAAACTAAAAGATAAAATTAAGGTTTATTTTGAACTCACGGTTCAAGGGGCAGCCCATCAGGGTGACAAAGCTAAGGCAGCAGGAGCTGGAAGCAGCTAGTCACATTGCACCCACAGTCAAGAAACAGAGAACAAGGGCTGGAGAGATGGCTCAGCGGTTAAGAGCACTGACTGCTCTTCCAGAGGACCCAAGTTCAATTCCCAGCAACCACATGGCTTCGCTCAACCATCTGTGACTCCAAGATCTGACACCTTCACACATATATGCAGGCAAAAAAAAAAAAAAAACCCAATGCACATAAAATAAATTTTTAAAAAAAGAAGGAAAAGAAAGGAAGAGAGAACAGTACATGGATGCATGTGCTCAGCTCAGCTCACCTTTGTCCTTTTGATTAACTGCAGGCTCCAAGCCCAGGGCATGGCACGATCCTCTCGGAGGCTGGGTCTTCCTACCTCCTTTAACCCAGTTAGGGAAATCCTTCTCAGGCATTGCCACAGGCTTGTCTTCTAAGAGTATGACTGATGTTCCTGGGTCCTGCTGGTGCCTGGATTCACCTTTTCCTCCTTCTTCCATAGGGAGGAAAGATTCCCATCCGGTGGACCGCCCCCGAGGCCATTGCCTTCAGGAAATTCACATCTGCCAGTGATGCCTGGAGCTACGGGATCGTCATGTGGGAGGTCATGTCTTTTGGGGAACGGCCATACTGGGACATGAGCAACCAGGATGTAAGTGTTCCGTGATCATACCAAGCTTTCCTGGGGTATAGGAGTGGGGGATAGGGTCCCCAGACTCTTCCCTACCCAGGTGTGGGACAGTGAGGGAGGCAGGGTTTGCATCCAAGAGTTGGCTGCATGAACTGGGAAGATGGGCTGGAGAGATGGCTCAGTGGTTAAGAGCACTTGCCTGCTCTCCCAAAGGACCTGGGTTCAATTCCCAGCACCCACATGGCAGCTCACAACTGTCTGTAACTCCAAGATCTGACACTCTCACACCAATGAACAGAAATTTAAAAAGTTAAAGCCGGGCAGTGGTGGCTCACGCCTTTAATCCCAGCACTTGGGTGGCAGAGGCAGGTGGATCTCTCTGAGTTCGAGGCCAGCCTGGTCTACAAAGCAAGTCCAGGACAGTCAAGGCTACACAGAGAAACCCTGTCTCAAAAAGCCAAAATAAATAAATAGGTAGATAAATAAATTACTTAAAAAAAAAAAAAGGAGCTAGGAAGATGACTCAGTGAGTAAAGTCCCTGCCGTACAGGGATGAGGACCAGAGTTCAGCTCCCTGGCACCCACCTAAAAGCTGGGCACAGTGGTGCTCGTCCATAACCCCACTGCTGGGAGTGTTGGAGGCAGTCAGCTCCAGGTTCAGTGAGAGACACTGTCTCAAGAAATAAAGTGGAGGGGCTGGAAAGACAGCTCATAGGGGAAAGTGCTTGTAAGGCAAGCATGTTCGGATCCCCAGCCCCCATGTAAAGGTGTGCCTGTAATTCCAGCACTTGGAAGGTAGCAATAGGAGATCCTGCATCAAGCTAGACTAGGAAGCTCTGAGCGCAAGGGAGAGACCCTGCCTCGATATATAAGGTGGAGAGTGACTGAGGAAGACGCCTGGTGTCAACTTCTGGCCTTTCCGTGGTCACCCATGCACATTACGTATGCAAAAGAAAGGCAAGTGGAGGGTTGGAAGGTGGCTCAGTGGGCAAAAGCTCCTGTTGCCAAGCCTAATGACTTGAGTTCAATCCCCAGAACCGATACTGTGGGAGGAGATAACTGATTTCTTCAAATTGCCCTCTGACCCCTACACATGTGCTATTGCACGTGTGCACGTACACAGACACATAGACACACACATACACACACACACACACACTCTCTCTCGCTTCTACACGTAAATAAATAGATGGAATTTAAAAACAGAATAAAGTGGAAAGTGATGTCGGAAGATCCCCTGCTGACCTTTGGCCTCCACAGGTACACACACATATGAACACACACACACAGAGTTGGATGCAGCGATGTTGGGTTCAGGGATGGATGGAGGGCAGGGTGGTTGTGGAGGTGTTGCCAGCCAAGGCAGCTTTCATTCACCCAGGGCTCATGAATCTTCTGGGTGGCCGTGATTCCCACCCCAATCAATATCCCTCAGATCTTTTGGCAAATGGTTCTCTGAAGCCAGCTTCACCCAGTACTCCTTCTTGTCACTGTAGGTGATCAATGCTATTGAACAGGACTACCGGCTGCCCCCGCCCCCAGACTGCCCCACCTCCCTCCACCAGCTCATGCTGGACTGTTGGCAGAAGGACCGGAATGCCCGGCCCCGCTTCCCCCAAGTGGTCAGCGCTCTGGACAAGATGATCCGGAATCCTGCTAGCCTCAAAATCGTGGCCAGGGAGAATGGCGGGTGAGGATCCCAGAGAACAAGCCCCTTCGTCCCTGACTCTGCCACCACCCGCAAGCCCCTCTAAGTGGCCCTGCAGTGTCCACCCCTTCCATGGTATATGGGTTGGTTTGTGTTGGTCTTCCCAGGATGCTCTGACATGGTAGCTACCCGACTTAGCACTTCTCCCCATCTTTATCCTCCCCCACCCCTCAGGGCCTCACATCCACTCTTGGACCAACGGCAACCTCACTACTCTGCTTTTGGCTCTGTGGGCGAGTGGCTTCGAGCCATCAAGATGGGGAGATACGAGGAAAGCTTTGCAGCGGCTGGGTTCGGCTCCCTTGAGGTGGTCAGCCAGATCTCTGCAGAGTAAGTGGAAGGGACCACAGTGAAGGCACAGTCCCCAGAGGGTGCCTGGGAACACTGGGTATAGGAAGCAGAGACAGACCCTCAGGTTTAGTAGGGGCCTCTCGGTTCAACGTCAGGGGCTATTAGATTGGTGGCTGGGAAGCACGCCCAGAGCTGCCCACCAAACAAATGGCTGTGGCGGAGACCCCGGATCCTCCCCGAATGGCAGTGTCCTGCTAGCGTTTGCTCTGGAGCCTCCTCAGGCCCGGGCCATCTCCCTTCCCATCTCCAGCCTGTATCTATCTTTGTCCCTCTATCTACATTCCAAACACAGCTCTCACATTAATGTGTCGACTCTGGTTCTCTTTTCCCACCCATAAAAGGAGAAGACTAGGGCTGAGATTTGGAAATCCCTTCCCAGCTTTGATGTTAAATGGTTTTATGATTCTATCAACTCCCAAACAACTGTCCTCTTGCCTGCCTGCACTTGGAGTGCCTCCTTCCTCTCTGCTGTGGTCCTCTCCCGAGGCCTTTGCTTACCCCAGCTGTGGGGGTAGGAGGCTGCTATGGTGGTTTATACCATTGTACTTGCCAGCTCTTGGGAGGCTGAGGCAGGAGGATTTTTCAACTGAGCCTAGTATGGGATGCATATCAATACCTTCCAAGTAACCAGATAAAATAATAGGTAAAATTTTTTTTAAAAATCTCCAGAAAATGTCTGACCAGGCAGGTCCCCTGGTCTTAACACTTTTTACGCCCTGGTTCTTTTTCTGTGTTGTTCTTTTCCTTATTTCTTTCTCCTCTAAGATAATCTCTGCAGCTCCTTTCCCTGAGCTCTCTTCGAGGCTGTTCTCTTTCCTTCCTCCACTGCAGCTGCGCAGTAGAGGCTTGGTGCCTAAATTCTGCCTTGCTTTTTTTTGTTGTTCTTTTGAGGCAGGGTTTCTCTGTGTAGCCTTGGCTGTCCTGGACTCGCTTTGTAGACCAGGCTGGCCTCAGTTTCATAGGGACCCACCTTCCTCTGCCTCCTGAGTGCTGGGATTAAAGGTGTGTGCCACCACGCCCTGGGTACCTTGCTGTTCTTGACATTATCCTGCTATGGGCTTCCTGGTTGGTTGGTCCCTGGACTCATCCAGCTTTCTGTTTTCCACAGGGACCTTCTCCGTATTGGAGTCACTCTGGCAGGACACCAGAAGAAAATCTTGGCCAGTGTGCAGCATATGAAGTCCCAAGCTAAGCCAGGAGCCCCTGGTGGGACAGGAGGACCAGCGCAGCAGTTCTGAGCTCCAAGGACTTACCACCCCAGAGACATGGGCTCCCCTTCTTCCCGGGGCAGAGTTGGATGGGGGCTCACAAGACGTGCCCCCCCCCCATCACAGCCTCCCGTTGGATTGCACTTTGAACAGAGGGGGTTGGGAATTGGTAATCTTGGAGACCCAGGATTTGGGGAATTGTGCCATATGGCACGGTAACAGTCATATGCATGCCCTCTGGGCGGGGAACCCCAAACTCAGAGTGAGTCTTTGCCTCAAGACTGGGCAAAGAAACATCCCTACATCTCTAATCTCCCATCTTCCCAGAGGGCTCGCTCCCCAAGCGCCTTCCACCTCAATGGGCATGTCCCTACAGACCAAAGAGAAAGGGTGACCAGCTTGCCAACTTAGGAGTGGAAAATGCCGTCCCAGGAGGCAGGAAGGGGCTGTCAGGACCCAGTGATGTAATCATTGGGTTTTGATGCCCCAGCTTGCTGCTGTCACCACCAAAGGCAATCATTTTTCCCCTTGTAAATGCCCCTCCCCTCATCTGCCTTCATATTGAAGGTTCTGGAGTTTTACTATTTTTTATTTTGTTATTTTTTTCCTCCTCCTTCTCCCCCCCTCTCCCCGCCCCCCTCGTCCTTGTCCAGATTATGTGTTGAAGGGTACCTGTTTCCACTGTCTGCTGTTGGGAACAAGGACCCATTGATATGTTCTAGAACAGTGCCTTGGAAATACCACAGTCGCAGACAGTTCTTCCCCCTTCCCTGCCCCCAAGCTGAGTCCTGAGTGGAGGGGAGGGGGCACGATGTTGTAAAGGGGGCAGGAGGGTGGTGGTGGTCAACAGAGGCAGACACCGGTGCTTGGAAGGGGGTTCTTAAATTATATTTAAAAAGAAACTTTTTGTATAAATAAAAGAAGCTGGGTAATGTCCCAGTACTGAGGGTGACTGGGAGCTGGAATAGACTAGGCCCCTGAGAAGAAGGGACCCCTAAGGGTCTGGATAGGGTCAGGTCAGGTGGTGGGACTGTGGTGTGGGGAGGTGCTGGGTGTTGGTTCCCAGCCCCGGGGTGTTATGTTTGGGTTGGTGGGAGGTGAGTCATTGGCAGCTGGTGCTAACTGCTCCAGCTGCCCCTGCCAAGAGCCTCAGGCACCTCCGGGGTGGGGCTGCCCACCTCCTGCCTCTCCTCTGTCTCCTTAGCTCTGGCCGGGGGCTGTGTGATCATTGTCCTACCTAGAGCTACTTCAAAGGGATGAGGGGCACAGGTGACGGGGGAGGCCCAGTTAGGTGTCCATCGACTTGGGCCTTGGTGTCCACAGCTGGGGTTGGTTTAGTGGTAATGGGAGAGCCAGCATTGGCTGTGGGGGAAGGGGAGGATGGGGAGTGGCTGAAAGGGGGGCCTCATGTGTGTACAGATGCCAGGTAGCTCCCGGGACAATTCCCCCATTCAAGATGCTGCCCAGGCAGGTTTCGTGGCCTCCTGGGAAGGGGAGGGGGAGCCACTCTAGTGTGTCTGCTCCTAATTTCTCCCTCCCAGACAGGAAGAGGAGGATGGGGTCCATATCCCATTCCAGCCTCCCCACTTCCGCCATTGTGTCTTCTCAGCTGCCTCTCCTGGGTATGCCTTCCCACTGGGACATCTGCAAGGGCAGGTCAAGGCATGGGCTAGCCTGACTGAGCTGCAGCCTTTCCACAGCTGCTCTCTGTTACTGTGGAGGGGTGCAGAATCCCACAGCACAGTGATCCGAAGGCAGGGTTCTATTTCCTGTGCGTGAGTGTGCACACGTGTGTCTGTGTTGGGAGGGATATGTCCATGTGAACATAGGTGCCCATGGGGGCCAAAAGAGTATGCCAGATACCCTGAAACTGGAGTTCCAGGCTGTCTGTTGTGATCTGTATGACATGGGTGTTGGGAACTGAACTCTGGTCTTCTGTAAAAGCAACAAGTGTGCTCTTAAGCACTGAGCCATCTCTCCAGGTGTGTGTGTGTGAGAGAGAGAGAGAGACAGAGACATAGAGATGCTCTTACCACTGAGCCATCTCCAGTTCTCTGTGTGAGATAGAGACACAGGGACAGGGTCTCTCACTGGCCTGGAACTGGCCAAGTGGGCTAGGCTGGTTGGCCTAGGAATTCTTTTTCTTCCCTTCCTATTACCTTGGCCGCCTCCTCCACTAGAGAGAGACCTCTGATCCCAGTGCTTGCTTGCTGACTGAACTAGCCTCCGTGTCCCCTACCCCTCTCCTGTATTTTGTAAACCAGGGTTTGCTACATAGCTCAGGCCAGCTTGGAACTCACTGTCTTCTGGCCTCAGCCTCTGGAGTGCTGGGATCACACCAAGTCCTTTGTCCCCCTCTCCTGGGTGACATTTAATATCCCTGGAGGGTGGGAGGGGCTCAATACTACAAGGAAGGGGAGTGTCCCAGGGGACACTGGTCCAGCCAACTACTTTGCTGTGCCAAACAGACATCCTGGCTAGAGAGTGACCTTCAGAGGGTTGCCACTGGGAAGAATGAAAAGAAAGGCCAAGGGAACAGAGCACTACAAAGATGGAGGCCAAATAGAGAAACTGGGCTCAAGGCAGGGTGTAAATCCTGTGTAAGGGGATTTTTACCCTTTCCTACTAAGGAGGGAAACATGGCTGCCCAGGGCCCCCTCTCCTGGGCCCTTTGCATACTCATGTTGGGCTGGCTGGTTCCAGAAAAGGTCTGGCTGTTACATAAGACAGATTAATAGTATCTCCCCTAGGTGTGTGTCCTCCCTGCCTCAGCACACTCAGGCTAAGTCCCCTGTTTCTTGAGGTCTTACAGTCTAAGCCATTGCCTGGTTGTCTTCTCTTCATTAGAGCCCAGACTTTCCCCCAAGCAAGGAGTAACCCAGGAGACACAGACTCTCAGAGTGCAAATTGCTTTGGCTGAACTAGCTGGTCACTTCCACCTGGCTGTCAGAATGGCTCCCAAAGCCTGTGACTCCACCCACGGTTCCCATGGCAACCACCTGAAGTGTTTTATGGAGAATTGGAGGAATGAAGAGAGGGCTGGATACACTCTGGGGAAAACCCAATTAGAAACAAATCCCTGAATGGCCTTGCTTCCCCCCAGCGGAGGAACTCTCTCAGCCAAGCCCTCAGGGAGGCTGGGCTCTGCTGGGCTTTCCAGCAGTGGCCAGTGGAGCCCCCAGCTGAAGTAGAAAGACTGCGCTTAGAGAGTGCAAGGCTACTAGGGGTACATAGCAAGTTTGAGGCCACTTTAGAAAATAACTTGGGGTAGGGGTGTGACAGAGACATGGCTTAACAGGTAAAGGTGCTTGCTTCCAAACATGACCCCTAAGCCGCATATGGTAAAGCGAGAACTGACTCCCTCTAGCTGTACATGTGTGTGTGAGCATTAATAAAATAATAATAGTAATAATAATAACACCCCATTGGAGAGATGGCTCCATTGGTAAAGCTTGAGTAGTGAACACTGTAATAACAGAGGGAGCTATGGGAGGAAGCGAGGCATGGAGCCACCATGGAAGCTGGCCGGCCAGCTAGCCTCGGTCCTTGTCAATATTTAATAAGAGACCCTATCTCAAACAAAAGGTGGCAGGGGCCTGAGGAACGGTTGCAGAGGTTATCCTCTGACTACTGCATCATGAGTGTGCACACAGTGAAGTGTGCACCCGTGGTACAACCAGTCCCTACTGCTGGGGGCACCCTATCTTAGCAGCTTGCTCAGGATGTTGGACTAAAGACATAGCTCCGTGGTTAAGAGCACCTGCTGCTCTACCAGAGGAGCTGAGTTTGGTTCCCAGCACCCACATCAGCTGGTTTACAACTGCCAGTGACTCCAGTTCCAGAGTTCAGTGCCCTCTTCTTTGTTTTGTTTTCAAAGACAGGGTTTCTCTGTGTAGCCTGTCCTGGAGCTCACTCTGTAGACTAGGCTTACCTCGAGCTCAGACATCTACCTGCCTCTGCCTGCTGAGTGTTGAATTAAAGGTGAGTGCCACCACCACCACTCTGGTCTCTTCTGGCTTTTTTTTTTTTTCAAGACAGGGTTTCTCTGTGTAGCCTTGACTGTCCTGGACTCACTTTTGTAGACCACGCTGGCTTTGAACTCACAGCGATCCGCCTGTTTCTGCCTCCCGAGTGCTGGGATTAAAGGTGTGCGCCACCACGCCCGGCTCCTCTTCTGGCTCTTATGAGCATCTACACATACATAGCAGACATTCTCTCTTACATACACACACGTAAAATAAAGCAAAGTTCTGACTCAGTGTGCTCCAAAGGGACATTCCTTAAGGTCCAGGAAATAAATAAACAATTCCGGAAGTCCCCAAAGCCGACCAAATGTACTGGGTCCCTCCCTCCCAAGCTTGTATGAGTAGTAAGGACTGCTGAGAACACCCTCAGACAAGTCACGCTGTTGTGCACTGAGCACCAGGTGGTCCAATTTATGAGCATCACAGCTACCTTTGGGTCATTTCTGTTGCTCTACTCCCCTAGTAGACTTATTAGGTCACCAAGCTGGACTGCAGTGCTGTTGCTTCTTTGTTCCATCACTGGGGTGAGTGGATGTCTGTTCATGTCTCCACAGGAATGGTATCACATCTGTACACACAACAGTATGTGTACATACACATATGTATGTTTTTTGTTGTTGTTGTTGTTTTGCTTTTGTTTTTGTTTTTTCAAGACAGAGTGTCTCTGTGTAATAGCCCTGGCTGTCCTGGACTTACTTTGTAGATCAGGCTGGCCTTGAACTCACATAGATCTGCTTGCTCTGCCTCCCTAGTGCTGGGATTACAGGCGTGCGCCACCATGCCCAGCTATGGTTTTTTTGTTCTGTTTTGTTTTTGTTTTTTTAATTGGGGGCTCCGGGGGTAATGGAGATACACAATTGGAGCTGGAGAAGTAGCTCAAATGGTGGAGTCATTGCCTGGCATGCATGAAACCCTGGTTCCACCCCCAGCATAAACTGGGGGTAGAGATAAATTCCTGTAATCTCAATGGGTAGAGGCAGGAGGATCAGGAGTTCAAAGTCATCCTCATCTCTGCAAAAGCTTATCTTAAAGGTGGGTAGGGGTGCTCAGGAAGAGTCTTGTCTCCCATCTCACAGGGGTCTAGGGCTATATAGCTCATTCTTCCTTCCAGAAGCTTCCCTCTCTGCCCCTTCTGTCTCCCACTGCTCCCAGGGCTGAGTGGGCCACCTGCCTGTGGCTTTGGATGAAATGACAGTCTCCCTCGTAAGACCTAAGGTTTTCTCCCACTGGCATTCCCTTCCCCTGCACAGCACCCAACCTTCAGGGACCCGCACACACCGGTCTTCTTTTCCTACTTCTCCCAGACTAGCCCCACCCCTGCCACAATCAAGGGGCGATTCCCATCTAAGAAGCCTTAAGCATGGGCCAGTGAGGCATCTCAGGGAGAAGGCGTTAGCTGTGTAGCCTGATGCCCTGAATTTGATCCCCATATCCCACAAAGTAAAAGAGGGAACCGACTGACTCCCACAGACATGAAAGTGGCAGGCACATGCCCTCCTCCCTCCGCCCTCTGCAGTAACAACTGTAAAACAAAACGTATTTAAAAAAATAAATTATTTTTATCTGTTTGCTGGAGGACAACTCAGAACTTGGTGGCTCTGAAGGCAGGCTCTGGAACATCTGAGGAGAGAGCAAGGAAACCGTGTTAGAGGAGGACTCAAGTCTTGGCCAGGACTTGCATACACGCCCCCAGGACTTGCATACACGCCCCCAGGACTTGCATACACGCCCCCAGGGCCAGTTCTCACCTGTGGCCTCCAGCCTCTGTCTATTTCGCCTCAGCAGTTTCTCCCTAGAGGTAGTGGGGAACAGATGCGGAGCGTGGCTTTGTGTGTGCACCAGGCCCTACCCACTGGCTGCCCGCTCACTCCCACCAGGACTTACCCTCTCCTCCTCGCCATGGTAGCCCTTGTTGTCATGTAGATGTACACTCTGGGCAGTAAGATGGGACTAACAGCATCACAAGCACGCCTGGCAGGACAGTCACCAGGATGGATGTTTCTGAGTGCAGAACAACAGGAACAGCAATGGGGCTTGGGTCACAGATCCCCAGAACCACAGCCAGCTGTGGTGGCGCATGCCTGACATCCTAGCAGTAGCAAGATGCGAGGCGAAGACAAGTAGATCCTTGGACGTTGGTAACGTTTCAGGCCAGTGAGACTCTGTGTGTGTGTATGTGTGCGCGCGCAGGGAACAATCAATTCTCTCCTTCTACCATGGGGACCCTGGGATCAAATTCAGGCCACCAGGCTTGGGGGCAACCATCTTTACAGACTGAGCCATCTTGTCAGGCACAAGAGCCCCTGTCTTAAACAAGACATCTCAATGCCCACATCCAAGGTTGTTTGCTGGCCTCCACATGCATACCGTGCCTGTGTGTGCTTGCACTCCCCCACCCCATACACAACAGGGGTGGAGACTGAGGGATATGGGAGGGAGCATTTCCTTTTGTCCTTCGCTGTCAGCTTAAGGCATCTTGCCCTCCTTAGTCTCTTAGTGTCTAGTTCTCCCTTCAAGAGGCTTGGGGACTTGAAGATTTAATGCCCTTACCCAGTGGCCCTTACTGTTTCCAGTCACAGCTCCAGGACTGTACAGGGGTGGGGGGCTGTACATACTAGGTATCATCTGGACCTCTCCCCCACCTGCCCTCTTTCTCACTCTAGCCCGGCTGTTCTGGAACTCACTACATAGCCTAGGCAGACTGGCCTCGAGCTCAGGGAGATGGATCCTCCTGCCTCACCGCCACTCTTTCTTTTTTTCTTGAAGGTTTTGGTTTTTTTTTTTTTTAAACCTACTTAATTGGGGGTTCCTTAGTGCCTCCTACTTCCCTTCCAACCCAAAACTTCCACTACAGAGTCGGTATAATCCAGGCTGGCCTGAAACATCAGTTCCCCGCCCCATCCTCTTGAAGCGCTGATTACAGACACGCACCATCATACCCAGTCTATGCCTGCTGGGGACTGAACCCGGGACTTTGCGGGTGCTAGGTAAGTAACTGAGCCACAGACTCCAACCCTCTGTCAGCATTTCTCAGCAGAAGTCTAGGCCTACCTAACCTGAACCTCTGGGGAAATCCTGACGTGTTCATGTTAACTAAGTTATGCCCTCTGACGCACAGACTTGGCAACATGATGACCAAGGATTCAACAGAATTCTAGGCTGGGGCTAGGGGAAAAAAGAAGGTAGTGGAGAGGTACTGAGTGAGGCAAATGGGGATGAGGGATGAAGGGTGAGGGGTGAGGGATGAGGGATGAGTGGTGAGGGATGAGAGATGAGGAGTAAGGGATGAGGGGTGAAGGATGAGGGATAATGGATGAACGGTAAGAGATGAGAGATAAGGGGTGAGGGATGAGGAGTGAGGGATGAAGGGTAAGGGATAAGGGATGAGGGATGAGGGATGAGGGGCAAGGGATGAGCAGTAAGAGGTGAGGGATGAGGGGTGAGGGATGAGGGGCGAGGGATGAGCAGTAGAGGTGAGGGATGAGGGGCGAGGGATGAGCAGTAAGAGGTGAGGGATGAGGGGTGAGGGATGAGGAGTGAGGGATGAAGGGTAAGGGATAAGGGATGAGGGATGAGGGATGAGGGGCAAGGGATGAGCAGTAAGAGGTGAGGGATGAGGGGTGAGGGATGAGGGGCGAGGGATGAGCAGTAAGAGGTGAGGGGATGGTGGGCGAGGGATGAGCAGTAAGAGGTGAGGGATGAGGGGTGAGGGATGAGGAGTGAGGGATGAGGAGTGAGGGATGAAGGGTAAGGGATGAGGGGTGAGGGATGAGGGGTGAGGGATGAGCAGTAAGAGGTGAGGGATGAGGGGCGAGGGATGAGCAGTAAGAGGTGAGGGATGAGGGGCGAGGGATGAGCAGTAAGAGGTGAGGGATGAGGGGCGAGGGATGAGCAGTAAGAGGTGAGGATGAGGGGCGAGGGATGAGCAGTAAGAGGTGAGGGATGAGGGGTGAGGGAATATGAGTGAGGAGTGAGGGATGAAGGGTAAGGGATGAGGGGTGAGGGATGAGGGGTGAGGGATGAGGAGTGAGGGATGAAGGGTAAGGGATGAGGGGTGAGGGATGAGGGGTGAGGGATGAGCAGTAAGAGGTGAGGGATGAGGGGCGAGGGATGAGCAGTAAGAGGTGAGGGATGAGGGGTGAGGGATGAGGAGTGAGGGATGAGCAGTAAGAGGTGAGGGATGAGGGGTAAGGGATGAGGGGTGAGGGATGAGCAGTAAGAGGGAGGGATGAGGGGTGAGGGATGAGGGGTGAGGGATGAGGGGTGAGGGATGAGGGGCAGGGATGAGCAGTAAGAGGTGAGGGATGAGGGATGAGGGATGAGGGGCGAGGGATGAGGGGCGAGGGATGAGCAGTAAGAGGTGAGGGATGAGGGGTGAGGGATGAGGGGTGAGGGATGAGGAGTAAGGGATGAAGGGGTGAAGGATGAGGGGTGAGGGATGAGGGGTAAGGGGTGAAGGATGAGGGGTGAAGGATGAGGGATAAGGGATGAGGGCTGAGAGCTGAGGGATGAGGGGTCAGGGATGAGGGGTGAGGTTTGAGGAGTAAGGGAGTGAGGGATGAGGGGTGAGGGGGTGACGGATGAGGGGTGAGGAGTGAGGGATGAGGGGTAAGGGATGAGGGGTGAGGGATGAGGGGTGAGGGATGAGAGGATGAGGGGTGAGGGGTGAGGGATGAGAGATGAGGGGTGAGGGGAGGATGAGGGTGGGGTTGGGGTGGGTGGTGGGGGTGGTGTGGTGGGGGTGGGGGGGGGGGGGGGTGTGGGGGTGGTGGGTGGTGTGGGTGGTGGGTGGTTGGTGGTGGGGTGGGGTGTGGGTGGTGGTGTGGGGTGAGGGAGGAGTAGGGTGGATTGTTAGGGGTGGTGGTGTAGGGGGTTGAGGGAAGTTGGGTGAGGGTGTAGGGTGGGAGT